>NW_020190994.1:1387835-1596430 GCF_002263795.3 Bos taurus | reverse complement strand
CCAGGGGGACTCCTGAGGCTCGATCCCACCTTTGCGTATGCCAAGCCTCCTTCCTCATGACCTTTGCCATGGGTGGAGCTCCTGTTCCCAGCAGTGATAGAATTCTAGTTGAGCTATTCCAGATCCTGAAAGATGATGCTGTGGAAAGTGCTGCACTCAATATGCAATATGCAATATGCACTCAATATGCAATATGCCGGCTCCTGGCAATAGTCCATTTGCTGCAGCTATAGAAAGTCTGGGAGAAGGCAATGTCACCCCACTCCAGTACTGTTGCCTGGAAAATCCCATGGATGGAGGAGCCTGGTAGGCTGCAGTCCACAGGGTCGCTAAGAGTCAGACACGACTGAGCGACTTCACTTTCACTTTCCACTTTCATGCATTGGAGAAGGAAATGGCAACCCACTCCAGTGTTCTTGCCTGGAGAATCCCATGGACGGAGAAGCCTGGTAGGCTGCAGTCCATGGGGTTGCACAGAGTCAGACACGACTGAAGTGACTAAGCAGCAGCAGCAGCAGAGAACGTCTGCAAGCAGCAATGAAGAACTAGCACAGCAAAAAAAAAAAAAAAAAACACGGAGGATTAAAGACAGGCAGCCTGGGCATAAGTCCTACCTAGCTCTGCCAACTGGGCAAGTTACTAAACTTACTCTGCCTTAGCTTCCTAAATTCTCAGACTATAATACCATAATTATAAAGGTGGGTACCTCATAACATTGATAGAGTACAAAATAAATCAGTACATGTAGAATTTACAGCAGATCAATAGATATTGCCCATTATTACTAATGTTTCCAGTATGCTACTGGGGAAGAGTGGAGAAGAATTACCAATAGCCCCAGAATGAATGAAGCAGCTTGGCCAAAGCAAATATGATGCTCAGTTGTTGATGTGTCTGTTGGTGAAAGTAAAATAAAATGGTGCAAAGAACAGTATTGTATAGGAACCTGAAATGTTAGGTCCATGAATCAAGGAAAATCAGACACGGTCAAGCAGGAGATGGTAAGAATAAACAATGACATTCTAAGAATCAGCGAACTAAAATGGTTGGGAATGCGTGAATTGAATTCAAATAGCCATTATATTTACTACTGTGGGCAAGAATCCCATAGAAGACACAAAGTAACCCTCATAATCAACAAAAGTCTGAAACACAGTACTTGGGTGCAACCTCAAAAATGAATGATCTCAGTTTGTTTTCAAGGCAAGCCATTCAACATCACAGTAATCAAAGTCTATGTCCCTACTACCAAAGTTGAAAAAGCTGAAGTTGATCAGTTCTGTGAAGACCTAGAAGACCTCCTAGCTGCTAAGTCGCTTCAGTCGTGTCCAACTCTGTGCAACCCCATAGACGGCAGCCTACCAGGCTCCCCTGTCCCTGAGATTCTCCAGGCAAGAACACTGGAGTGGGTTGCCATTTCCTTCTCCAATGCATGAAAGTGAAAAGTGAAAGTGAAGTCAGTCATGCCCAACTCTTAGCGACCCCATGGACTGCAGCCTACCAGGCTCCTCCGCCCATGAGATTTTCCAGGCAAGAGTACTGGAGTGGGGTGCCATTGCCTTCTCCAAGACCTCCTAGAACTAACACCTAAAAAAGATATTCTATTCATCATCAGAGATTGGAATGCAAAAGTAGGAAGTCAAAATATACCTTGAGTAACAGGCAAGTTTGGCCTGGGAGAACAAAATGAAGCAGGCAAAGGTTGATTGAATTCTGCCAAGAGAATGCACTAGTCATAAAAAAAAAAAATACTCTTTTTCAACAACACAACAGACAACTTTACACATGGGCATCACCAAATGGTCAATACTGAAATCAAAATGATTACATTCTTTGTAGCGGAAGATGGAGAAGCTATACACAATCAGCAAAAACAAGACTGGGAGCTGACTATGGCTCAGATCACCAACCTCCCATAGCAAAATTCAGGCTTAAACTAAAGAAAACCATGAAAAACACTAGACAGACATTTATGACTTAAATCAAATCCTGTACGAATTTGCAGTAGAGATAACAAATAGATTCAAGGGACTAGATCTAGATAACAGTGTGCCTGAAGAACTATTGACAGAGGTACATAATATTGTGCAGGAGGTGGCAAACAAACCATCCCAAAGAAAAAGAAAAGCAAGAAGGCAAAGTGGTTATCTGAGGAGGCTTTCTGAATAGCAGAAGAACGAAAAGAGGTGAAAAACAAGGGAGAGAGGGAAAGGTACATCAGATTAAACACAGAGCTTTGAAGAATAGGTAGGAGAGATAAGAAGGCCTTCTTCAATGAACAAAGCTTAATAACACAAGAAAACAACAAAAGGGGAAAGACTAGAGATGTCTTCAGGAAAACTGGAAACATCAAGGGAGCATTCTGCCCAAAGATGATCACGATAAAGGATAAAAATGGCAGAGACCTAGTAAATGCTAAAGAGATCAAGAAGAGGTGGAAAGAATACACCAAAGAACTATAAAAAAAAAAAAAAAATCTTAGTGAACTGGATTACTACGATGGCATGGTTAGTCACCCAGATCCAGACATTCTGGAGTGCAAAGTCAAGTGGGCCTTAAGAAGCACTGCTGTTAATAAAGCTAATGGACGCAATGAAATTCCATAAGAACTATTCAAATCTCTAAAGGACAATGCCATCAAGATTTTGCATTCATTATGTTGGCAAATCTGTAAGACTCAGCAGCGGCCACAGGACTGAAAAAGG
Source organism: Bos taurus (assembly GCF_002263795.3). Classification (NCBI taxonomy): domain Eukaryota; kingdom Metazoa; phylum Chordata; class Mammalia; order Artiodactyla; family Bovidae; genus Bos; species Bos taurus. The sequence goes on along the minus strand of NW_020190994.1, from coordinate 1,593,725 downwards.
TCAATCCTCATCCTAATTCCCAAGAAGGGTAGTACCAAGAATGTGCCAGCCATCAATTGTACTCATTTCCCAAGCTGGTAAGGTCATGTTTAAAATCATCCATGCTAGGCTTCATCATTATGTGAATCAAGAACTTCCAGATGTCTAAGATGGATTTAGAAAAGGAAGAGGAACTAGAGATCAAATTGCCAACATTCACTGGATTATAGAGGAAGCAAGGGAATTTCACAGAAACATTTATCTTTGTTTAATCAACTATGTTAAAGTTTTGACGTGTAGATTATGACAAACTGTGGAAAGCTCTTAGAGAGATGGGACTATCAAACCATCTTACCTGTCTCCTGAGAAGTCTGTATGTGGGTCAAGAAGCAACAGTTAGAACCCTGTATGGAATAACTGATTGGTTCAAGATAGAGAAAGGAGTACGACAGGGCTGTCTGTTGTCACCCTGTTTGCTTAACCTACATGCTGAGCAAATCATGAAGAATGCCGGGCTGGATAAGTTACAAGCCTGAATCAAGACAGGCTAGAGAAACATCAATAACCTCAGATATGCAGATAATACCACTCTAATGGCAGAAAGCAAAGAACTAAAGAGCCTCTTGATGAGGGTGAAGGAAGAGAGTGAAAGAGCAGGCTTAAGACTAAATACTAAAAAAAGAAAAAGAAAGAAAAAAAAAAACTAAGATCATGGCATCACATCCCATTACTGCATGGTAAATAGAAGGGGAAAAAGTGGAAGTAGTGACAAATTTCCCTTTCTTTGGCTCCAAAATCACTACAGATGGTGACTACACCCATGAAATCAGAAGATGATTGCTTCTTGGCTGGAAAATGATGACAAACCTAGACAGTGTGTTGAAAAGCAGAGACATTACTGTGCCAACCAAGATCCATATAGTGAAGGCTATGGTCTTCCCAGTGGTCACATATGGTTGTGAGAACTGGACCACAAAGAAGGCAGAATGCGAAAGAATTGATTCCTTCAGTGTGGTGCTAGAGAAGATTTCTGAAAGTCCCTTGGATAGCAAGGAGATCAAACCAGTCAATCTTAAGGGAGATCAAGTCTGAATATTTACTGGAAGAACTGACGCCGAAGATGAAGCTCCAGTCTTCTGGCCATCAGACAACTCACTGGAAAATTCCCTGATACTGGGAAAGATTGAGGGCAGAAGAAGAAGAGAGTGTCAGAGGACGACAAGGCTGAATGGCTTCACTGATGCAATGAACATGAACTTGGGCAAACTCCAGGAGATGGTGAGGGCCAGGAAGGCCTGGCGTGCTGCAGTCCATGGGGTAGCAAAGAGTCAGACACAACTGGGCAACTGAACAACAGTAACAACCTCCTAACATTGATAGAGTATAAAATGAATCAGTACATGTAGAATTTATAACAGATCAATAGATATTGCCCAATATTAGTAATGCCCTCAGCTAGCACCTCTTCCAGAGAAGGCAATGGCAACCCACTCCAGTACTCTTGCCTGGAAAATCCTATGGACGGAGGAGCCCGGTGGGCTGCAGTCCATGGGGTTGCGAAGAGTCAGACACGACTGAGCGACTTCACTTTCACATTTCACTTTCATACACTGGAGAAGGAAATGGCAACCCACTCCAGTGTTCTTGCCTGGAGAATCCCAGGGATGGCAGAGCCTGGTGGGCTGCCATCTATGGGGTCGCACAGAGTCGGACACGACTGAAGCGACTTAGCAGCAGCAGCAGTGCCTCTTCACGTTCTGCTCCATTTTCTTCCTTTGCATGTATCAGCATTGAGACCTTGTTACATATGCACAGGCTTGTTTTCCATCTTCTCCAAGAGAATTTAAGCTCCAACAGGGCAGAGACTTTGTCTCTTGATGACTGTGATAGCCCCAGAATCTGTAACACTGCCTGTCTAACAAGCTCTCAGAAGATATTTGTTGGCTGTATGAATGAAGGCATAAGTGAATCTCCTTGTGTGATATGTCTGTTCCTATAAATTAGAAAATAAATCCATATAGATAAATAATTTTATATAACACAATTTTCTTATTAAGAATAAGTGTAAAAGGAATGTATTGTTATAACAATTAACTGGCTCCAAGATATCATAACATCACACTTTAAACAGTGGAAAGCACTGAAAAAGTTATTATTTAAGGAAAATGGATCAAATAATATTATGACTCAGGGAATTAAAACAGGGGCTCTATAACAATCTAGAAGGATGGGATGGGGAAGGAGATGGGAATGAGGTCCAGGAGGGATAGGACATGGGTGTGCCTATGGTTAATTCTTGTTGATGTTTGACAGAAAACAACAAAATTCTGTACAGTGATTTTCCTTCAATTAAAAAATAAATAAATTAAAAAACTATAATCTCAGTACAGAATACTTCAGATTGTTTTTGAGCTTGGGAAAAAATAGAATATAGCAAAATTGAAAAATAATAAACTGAAATGTAAGGCACTCTATCACCTTAAACATTTTCAAAATAATCTACTAAATGTACTGTATATACCAACCAGGCACCAGCACCCCTCACAGGCAGTCAACATAGATGTCAGATAGTTTCTATATTTTGTGGAACCTTCTTACTTTTCAAAAAGAAAGGCTGGTGTGGGCTAGAATGAGACAGGGAAATGCAATCAACAGACAGGGAAGAGGTTTTACTAGAGCAGGACCAGCAGTAAAAGAAATCGAGGGAGAGCCCCTTCACCAAAACATAAGGCCCCAGGAAATGGACATATAAACTGTCCCACAGCAAGGACTGAACCACGTGATTCCTAATGCACGTGCTGCTGATGCCCAGATTTCTGTATCTTGGTTTTCCTCTGTGATGAGACATTTTGTTGTTCAGTCGCTCAGTCATGTCCGACTATTTGTCAGACTGCAGCACACCAGGCTTCCCTGTCCTTCACCATCTCTTTACTGGATGCTTGGGGCTGGTGCACTGGGACGACCCAGAGGGATGGTATGGGGAGGGAGGAGGGAGGAGGGTTCAGGATGGGGAACACATGTATACCTGTGGCGGATTCATTTCGATATTTGGCAAAACTAATACAATATTGTAAAGTTTAAAAATAAAAAAAAAAAAAAAAACTAATGCCCATTGAGCTGATGATATCATCGAACCATCTCATCCTCTGTCTCCCTCTCCTCCTCCTGCCCTCAATATTTCCCAGCATCAGGGTATTTTCCAATGAGTCAGCTCTTTGCATCAGGTGGCCAAAGTATTGCAGCTTTAGCTTCAGCAGCAGTCCTTCCAATATATATTGAGTTGATTTCTTTTAGGATTGACTGGTTTGATCTCCTTGCTCTCCATGGGACTCTCAAGAGTCTTCTCCAGCACCACAGTTCAAAAGCATCAATTCAGCCTTCCTTATGGTCCAACTTTCACATCCATCCGTGACTACTGGAAACACCATAGTTTTGACTATATGGACATATGAGACATACTTCTGTCCTAATAAAGATACTATCAGTGTTGACCATTTGACTGTGTGCTTTCTTCCCAGTTTTGATGTAATAGCCCATATACTTAATTCCATATCCTAGAATCTAAGCTGTTTTGTTTTTGTTTTTAGAAGCAAGACTTCAATGATTCATTTTGAGAGTTTTATCTACTGTGATCTTTTAACCTTTGATAAAGTGCTTCATTTTCAGGTACAGTCCTGTTACATTTGTGGAGTTGCCTTTGCACCCCAATCAGCACTAATTTCTGATGAACTTTTGTCAGTTTATAGTAAGTTAATTAGTTTTCAGTATATGAAAAATGTATTTTCAGCATATTTTGAAAAGTAACCAAGATGAGACAGGCAGCATCCACAGGACTGTATCCCTTCTGAATGTCCACCTCTCCCAAGGAAGAAGGAAGAAATAGAACTAGAGGACTTTAAAAGAGGAAACATAGTGGTTTCCTCCTACTCACTCTCAGGCCAACTCTGTGAGTTTGGGTTCACATGTCCAGTTTGGCATCATTTATAAACTAGTAACTAGGGTTTTGATTTCACTTAAAAATTGATCTCACTGATTTAGTGATACCTCTTAGAGTGATGGGCTTCCCAGGTGGTGCAGGGATAAAGAATCCTCCTGCCAGTGCAGGAGATGCAAGATACGTGAGTTTGATTCCTGGTTTGGGAAGATTCTCTGGAATAGGAAATGGCCATCCACTCCAGTATTTCTTGTCTGGAAAACTCCATGGACAGATGTTTCTGGCGGAGTATAGTTACATAGGGGGTCGCAAAGAGTCAGACATGACTGAGCATGCACATGCATGCACTTAGAGTGATTAATCATCCCATTATTCTTTTTCTCTAGGAATGATTTATCACATTTGTATGTTTTTCAATGAAAGATTTGGTAGGTTTTCTTTAAAACAGTCATAAAGAAGCAATTCCTAGGGAAACACAATGATGGGATGATTTCTCCAAGCATTATCACTAAAGCTAACATGGTCAATCCCAGAAGCAATACATCTAAACCACACACTTCACTTTTGAAATAAACTCATATTTATTTCTTTTTATAGAAACCTCCAAATGTACTTTAAATAAGGGTAGATCTTAGTATTATCTACCACTTGTACCACCTCATCATTTTTAGAATTTAGATTAGCATTGACCCTCTGTCCATGGAACAATATGTTCTGAAATTCTAGACTAATTTTGCTACCTGAGAATCCATGAAAAAAAGATCTCAAACTTGGAAACAAATAGGAAAATAATTAACTAGTACTTCCTTTTTTTTAAGATGTCATAATTTCACCATTAAATAGTCCTGTGAGTTCAAGATCAGCAGATCATCCTCTCTTGTTTTTCACATTTGATGGTTAACTAATCTCCCCACCTCTTCTCTTTAGAATTGCACTGTAAAAGACTCAGAAACTTAAATGAAATCAGAGGTGTAATTCTTTTCAGGCAGGAAAAAGTGAAGCAATTGGCCCAACTTAGGAAAATAAAATCCCCACAGTTGCTGGAAAGCAGGGTGGGTGTGTAAAGACTGTGTGCTTACATCCTTCAGAAACCAGAATTACTGGATGGACATTGTCAGACCTTCAAATCTGCCTGCTCATAGTCAAGGCTCGCCTACATATTACAGGTTTCAGAGCTTCCCTGGAAGGGTGACTCTAAATGGCACACACAACAACTCAAAACATCACGAACAATTGGTCACTCAGATTTGCACAGTAGAAATTTTTTTAAAAGAAATACACCGCACTTCTCTGAAATGAAAAGATCAATAAAACATCTAGCAGTTATTTTTTCATGTCAAAATGTATTTTTCCTATTTTCCTCTAAGAGTATTATAGTGTCTGGTCTTACATTCAGTCTTTAAATCATTTTGAGTTTATTTCTGTATATGGTATTAGGGAGTATTCTCATTTCATTCTTTTACATGTAGCTGTCCAGTTTTCCCAGCAGCTGGGAAGAGGCTGTATTTTTGAAGAGACTGTCTTTTCTCCATTGAAAAGAGAAGAGACCGTCTTTTCTCCATTGCACATTCTTGCCTCCTTTGTTATAGATTTGGTGACTATCTGTGAGTTCATCTCTGGGCTCTCTAGCCTGTTCCATTGATTTATGTTTCTGTCTTTGTGCCAGTGCCATACATCTAGAGTACTGCAGCTCTGTAGTGAGTTGACCAAAAAATTCATTTAGGTTTTCCCATAACATTTTATGTAACAAACTTTTTGACCAACTCAGTATCTTAAATCAGGGAACCTTATTTCTCCAGCTTAATTTTTCTTTCTCAAGAGTGCTTTGACTATTTGAGGTTTTTTTGTGTTTCCATACAAATTGTAAAATTTGGGGCTCTAATTCTATGAAAAATGTCATTGGATTTTTCTGATAGGGATTGTACTGAACCTGTAGATTGCTTTGGGTAGTATAGTCATTTTCACAATATTGATTCTTCCAGCCCAAGAACATGGTATATCCCTCCATCTGGTTGTGTCATATTTGGTTTCCCTTGTCAGTATCTTATAGTGTTCTGAGTACAGGTCTTTTGCCTCCTTAGGTGGGTTTATTCTTAGGTATTTTATTCTTTTTGTTGCAATAGTAAATGGGATTATTTTCTTAAACTCTCAGACCTTTCATTGTTAGTGTATAAGAATGCACATGCTTATTTTTTAAAAGCACAAGACTGAGCTAGGTTCTATGAGAAATTAGAAGTCTGTCTACTGTTTAGATATCTAGACTTTCTGCCATCAGTAGAACTGATTTGTAAAACAAGGGAAAATATACAAAGTACTTTGTATTAAAATACACAAGGCAATGGAAACTTAATAGTCAATTTTTTTTTTTTCATTCAATGGTAAGGAAATTCAAAGAAGTGGGGAAAGGGGGAACATGATACAAATAACAGAAAATTCTCTAGAAATGAACCTGTCCACATAAAAAGTAAGCAAACACTCTAGGGTTCTGTTAGCTGCATTCATGCTACAGCATTAAAATGGCATAATCACCAATAAATAATCATTAGCACATTCCAGTTATATATTCTATCTTTATAAACACTTTCCTGTGAAACTGCATAGCATTTTATTGGTATAATCTGTCACATTTTTAAGTTAATAATGAAAAACTACTATTGTCTCCACATCATGGATGTTTCCTAAGACCAGAGGAATAAAATGAACATTGGAGGGTAATTAGGGTAATTAATTCACCAGGTCACTAGTGGAATTTGATCCCACAGCTTTAACATCTAATTTAGTGTTCTGCTAAGGACAAGATAATGTATCTAGTTGCTCACAGTATTAGGGAAAAAGCAAAAATAGAAACATGAAGCATTATATTGTTGGTTTTCATCACCATCATCAATACACACATTTTAAGTGCACTCATGTCATCAGAATTTTCCTAGGAGGTAAACAAAGTCAGTTAAACTGATAAGCTCCCTTTAATTACCTGCAATGTTAAAAATGTATATACACATATACTCATACTTACACATTACATTTAATAAATTACCTCTTCTAAGACTTTCCACAGTTCCACATCCATATGCTCATGAAAGGGATCCAGATTTTTCCTCATTGTTCCAGTAAATAAAACAGGTTCCTAAATGCAACAAAATAGTGAATGTTTTTACCTTAACCTCTTTCCATTTTATTCCAGTGCTTACAGGACAGAAATAAAATATAAAATATCAAAATTCACTGTGATCATTAATAATAAGGTTTCAAATGTATATTTACAAAATAGTATCTCTAAAATAATTTTCCATTGTACAAAGCATGCTACTAAATATCCTCTGGACTATTGAACACTAACAGAAGGTAGTGTTGAAGAAGCTTTTTCATATTAAGAAAGAAACTGAAGAATAGAAAGGAAGATCTGTTTGTTTATTTGTTTTAAATACCTTCCTGGTAATGAATATCTACTTAAACACACACACAAAATGATGATATAATTATTTGAGAAACTTTACATCAAGATTTACATAAATTAACTGTCAATCCTGGTGTGATGCTGGGAAACATCAAAAGCATGATTAGTTGAGGTTTGTGCCTCAAAGCAAAATTGTGAACTATTTCCACATTGCAATGAAGAATAAACTAGGATATTTTCTCCATTTGGTAAAACAGTATTCTGGGATGGGGACTCTCTCAATAGGTGTGAATGAACATCCCCACACATGCAAAAAGAAGTCAGTTCCTGGGGCCTGTGGCTCCTCTGTCCATGGAGAGAGATTCTGTGATCCTGCACCAGCTGGTCCCACATTCTCTCACCTGTACATCAGCACAGAACACCTCAGAGAGCCTCGTTACTAACTTCAAAGCCAGGAGGACCTAAAACCCACTGTGACCTGTGTCATAATAATATTATTTTAATTTAATAGCTCCTTTTATTCATCTATTTTAGGAGGAGCCACAGGTAAATTACTCTGGAAATGCATCCCTCTTCTTGTGGCTCAGATGTTAAGAGTCTGCCTGCAATATGGGAGATCCGGGTTCAATTCCTAGGTTGGGTAGATCCCCTGGAGAAGGAAATGGCAGCCCACTCCAGTGTTCTTGCTTGGAAAATCCCATGGATGGAGAAGCCTGGCAGGCTACAGTCCATGGGGTCACAAAGAGTTGGACATGACTGAGCGACTTGATTTTCTTTCTTTTCTTTCATTCTGTGTTTAAGAGAGAATCTTGTACATAAGCTCATGTAGGCCATTTAAGTTTCTTATGGAAGGCTCTAGTAAGCGAGGACATAAAATATGAGCAGCAGAGAAGAGCCCAACTGGCTCTTTTCAACGAAGGGGGCAGAACAAGGGGATGCACACGTGTAGGAATAAGAGGAGACTTGATTCTTCCACAAGTGCCCGGGAACTGATCAGAATCACCATGTTCAATTCCTGCCTGGACTTAGAGCTGTTCTGTTCCTCATCATTTCACAAAAGCCTGAGAAGGAAAATGAATATAGATAATTCTTCACTCCAGCCATGAAGAAGAATGTCACTCGGAGCGCCTCCCACATCGTCTTTCCCTATTGTCTTAGTTTTAAGTCTTGTAAGAGAGAAATGGATGCAGAAAACACATGGTAGGCCATCAAAAAAAGATGTACCCCTAAGTAGAATCCAAAATTAAAAAGACATTATAAGGGGAGCTACATTTGCACATTGTTGAGCAAACAGCCAATATGCTTCTAAAGCACTGAAAATCACTGGTCACAGGATGTTTCAAAATGGTTACTGAATTGAACTGAAAAATCACAAGAACCACATTTAAGGCCTCCTTTAAAACTCTGGAATTTAGGATCAAAGACTAAATAACCATCTAAGCAATGGTAAGAGTTCCTTGTCAGGGAATAATCATCATTCTACTTCAGATTTTTAGAAAACGTTTTATTCTTTGTAAGATTGCAACATGCAGGCAATTTCTCTTCCTTTAGCTGTTTCCATTAGATTTACACAAATGACGTCACCAGGAGAGAGGAAACTGGTCTGTGATATTCCTCCCTTTCCTCTGACTCTCCTCCACCTTCCCTCCAAGGATCTAAACTATGGCAGGATTTTACTCTGGGGACCCAAAACAAGAGACTTTTCAAGCATTTGTGTTTGAGGAGATAAAGGGCTTGAAAAAGGCCAGCTTAAGCAACCAGCTTTGAGCTCAATTGGGAAAAGTGAGATGTGGTCTCTCTGCTTACAATGATGACAAGAATGCTTTGCTCATCCCTGGCTTACACGACCTGAACACTTTTTCTCTCAGGTTCCTCTCATAAAGCAAATTCACATCCTGTTAAGACGTCTAAGGTATGAAGCATCAACCTGGTTTTCAAAATATAGTCTATTAAAGTGCTATCTAAGATAGTCTATGAAAAAAATCAGCTTACTATTTTTTTAAGTTCTTATTATTTATCATTTTTATTTTTATATATTTTATTTTTTTTTTACTTTACAATATTGTATTGGTTTTGCCATACATCAACATGCATCTGCCATGGGTATACACATGTTCCCCATCCTGAACCCCCCTCCCACCTCAGCTTATTTTTTAAAGACCTTTCTTCCTTCCTTAAACAATGAAAAGTGTCACAGTATTAGCACATTTGTGAAGGGCAGTTTTGGTGATTCAGGAGAACAGGCACAGTGTCCTCATTTAAAATTCAGTCACCAATTACATAATTAGAGCCTCTTTTTATTGTCACCTCCCTCACCTTCTTCTCTTGGGAACACTCTTTGAAGGGGATGAAGTTCTTTAAAGACTAGGGGACTAAAGCAGGATTCTTTGCAGAAAGAGGAGTCCCTCACTTCTGAGCCCCTGACCAGTGCCTGCAGCTGCTTCAGACTGAGCTTTTATCAGAGCCCTCAGACACTACGTAGGCCTTAAGGAGGTTCTGCTAATTATCACCAAACCACTGCTGAATGTCATGCAAAAAACAGAAATTAAGCATTTCCCATTGTAATAAGGGTCCCCACTCAAGTCTATACCATCAATCTAAAAGGATATATTGAGAATTATGAACGTTTATTTTGCAGTATTAAATGGAAGATATAGTTTAGTAAATAAGACTATTTCTCTTTGCTAAGACATTTCAAAATCAGTAAAGTTTTAATCGAAACTTGCTGAATAAAAAGAATGACTAATTAAAAGTTTAACTGATTGAAGTTATATTTTTCTTTAAAGCCGGCAGGCAATTTTTGATCAATCTGTTTTAATATGTCAGTGTTTTATGCATAGTGTTCATTTCAGTTTCTACTCATTCTACTTCCAACATTTGCCAAATAAGAAACCATTATCTTCAAAAGGTAATAAATGTGCCCACAGTAAACATATACCGCAAGGGCAAATAAGGGTCAAATGAATGATCATTTCTGATAGATATTAAATTACCCACCTCTAAGCAATAAAGTTAAGAAATTAATCTTATAAATAAGTGCAGGCAGAACAGTGTAGAGATTTATGGTAGGACACACAACCTACATGTAAATATACACTATTTATTGTCTCTTGCATTTTTTCTGAAGGTACACAATTAAACCTCATATAATAAGAGTAAGCAGCTCAACAGGTAAAGAATCCACAATGTAGGAGATGTGGATTGGAACCTTGAGTCAGGAAAATCCCCTGGAGAAGGGAACACCTATCCAGTACTTTTGCCTGGAGAATCCCATAGACAGAGGAGCCTGATGGGGTACAGTCCATGGGGTCACAAAGAGTTGGACACGACTTGAGCACACTCTTGCACAACTGGCACCACAGAGTCAGGAAAACAGACACTTATTCAATGTAATATTTTAAGTGGAGCATTAGATTCAAAACTGTTTTTCATCATGGTTTAAAGTTTACACTATTTAAATTTATCATTTGTGCTATATTCCGTAGTAATTGTTTCCTTTGTTACTAATATAATACAAGTTCATATTGGATGTGCGTAGAGAAATTAACTGACAACACGGTGTCACTCAGGCTCTCCTGCCCCACTCTCTCCCCACCTCTTACCTTGTGCTCTGTAAAAAAACCATACTACTGACATTGGTAGTACTGGGCCTGAGCACCCACTTGGTGATGGGCCACTTTTGTCTGTTTTAGTATATCAGTAGACTTTGAAGACTCCTGGCTGCTGCTGCCCAGAGAGAACAAAACTTTCTGTAGTCCCCACAGCTCCTCAAATCTTCTTCTAGCTTCCCCAGTGGCACCTTATCTACCCTGGGTCTAGTGAACCATATGAGTGGAAAGACAGTGTGTGACCCAAAAATGGCCACTCTGAATCAGAACATTTAATGTAGTACAGCGATCATACTAGACCCTTTGTAGAGGGTGCTAGAAGACGAACCTCTCATTATCTTACAAAGAAACCTAACCACTAGCCTTCAGAGGCTTAAAAAGACCTGGGATGAAGGCAAAAAACATACAAGTGGTTACAAACAAAGCAGATGAAGCACAGCACTGTACCCTGATCATGTCAGTTCCAAATCAGGAAACTGCATTCCACTGAAGTATATTTTCAAGTGTATCTACCACTGCGGCTTCCTTTGTAAAATGTATAAAGGCTATGTTTTCATTTTTAATCTGAGTAGAAAGGCTACATTTTCATTTCTAATCTGAGCACCTTATTTAAGGGGTAGAGTGAAAAAGTTGGCTTAAAGCTCAACATTCAGAAAATGAAGATCATGGCATCTGGTCCCATTCCTTCATGGGAAATAGATGGGGAAACAGTGGAAACAGTGTCAGACTTTATTTTTGGGGGCTCCAAAATAACTGCAGATGGTGACTGCAGCCATGAAATTAAAAGACGCTTACTCCTTGGAAGGAAAGTTATGACCAACTAGATAGCATATTCAAAAGCAGAGATATTACTTTGCCAACAAAGGTTTATCTAGTTAGGTCAGATCAGATCAGTTGCTCAGTCATGTCCGACTCTTTGTGACCCCATGAATCCCAGCACGCCAGGCCTCCCTGTCCATCACCAACTCCCGGAGTTCACCCAGACTCACGTCCATCGAGTCAGCGATGCCATCCAGCCATCTCATCTTCTGTCGTCCCCTTCTCCTCCTGCCCCCAATCCCTCCCAGCATCAGAGTCTTTTCCAATGAGTCAACACTTCACATGAGGTCACCAAAGTACTGGAGTTTCAGCTTTAGAATCATTCCTGCCAAAGGAATCCCAGGGCTGATCTCCTTCAGAATGGACTGGTTGGATCTCCTTGCAGTCCAAGGGACTCTCAGGAGTCTTCTCCAACACCACAGTTCAAAAGCATCAATTCTTTGGCACTCAGCCTTCTTCACAGTCTAACTCTCACATCCATACATGACCACAGGATAAACCATAGCCTTGACTAGACGAACCTTTGTTGGCAAAGTAATGTCTCTGCTTTTGAATATGCTATCTAGGTTGGTCACAACTTTCCATCCAAGGAGTAAGTGTCTTTTAATTTCATGACTGCAGTCACCATCTGCAGTGATTTTGGAGCCCAGAAAAATAAAGTCTGACAGTGTTTGCACTGTTTCCCCATCTATTTCCCATGAAGTGGTGGGACTGGATGCCATGATCTTTGTTTTCTGAATGTTGAGCTTTAAGCCAACTTTTTCACTCTCCACTTTCACTTTCATCAAGAGGCTTTTGAGTTCCTCTTCACATTCTGCCATAAGGGTGGTGTCATCTGCATATCTGAGGTTATTGATATTTCTCCTGGCAATCTTGATTCCAGTTTGTATTTCTTCCAGTCCAGCGTTTGTCATTATGTACTCTGCATATAAGTTAAATAAACAGGGTGACAATATACAGCCTTGACGAATTCCTTTTCCTATTTGAAACCAGTCTGTTGTTCCATGTCCAGTTCTAATTGTTGCTTCCTGACCTGCATACAAATTTCTCAAGAGGCAGATCAGGTGGTCTGGTATTCCCGTCTCTTTCAGAATTTCCCACAGTTTATTGTGATTCACACAGTCAAAGGCTTTGGTATACTCAATAAAGCAGAAACAGATGTTTTTCTGGAACTCTCTTGCTTTTTCTATGATCCAGCGGATGTTGGCATTTGATCTCTGGTTCCTCTGCCTTTTCTAAAACCAGCTTGAACATCTGGAAGTTCATGGTTCACATATTGTTGAAGCCTAGCTTGGAGAATTTTGAGCATTACTTTACTAGCGTGTGAGATGAGTGCAATTGTGTGGTAGTTTGAGCATTCTTTCGAATTGCCTTTCTTTGGGATTGGAATGAAAACTGACCTTTTCCAGTCCTGTGGCCACTGCTGAGTTTTCCAAATTTGCTGACATATTGAGTGCAGCACTTTCACAGCATCATGTTTCAGGATTTGGAATAGTTCAACTGGAATTCCATCACCTCCACTAGCTTTGTTCGTAGTGATGCTTTCTAAGGCCCACTTGACTTCACATTCCAGGATGTCTGGCTCTAGGTCAGTGATCACATCATTGTGATTATCTTGGTCATGAAGATCTTTTTTGTACAGTTCTTCTGTGTATTCTTGCCATCTCTTCTTAATATCTTCTGCTTCTGTTAGGTCCACACCATTTCTGTCCTTTATTGAGCTCATCTTTGCATGAAATGTTCCTTTTGTATCTCTGATTTTCTTGAAGAGATCCCTAGTCTTTCCCATTCTGTTGTTTCCTCTATTTCTTGTCTAGTCAAGGCTATGGTTTTTCCTGTGGTCATGTATGGATGTGAGAGTTAGACTGTGAAGAAGGCTGAGTGCCAAAGAATTGATGCTTTTGAACTGTGGTGTTGGAGAAGACTCCTGAGAGTCCCTTGGACTGCAAGGAGATCCAACCAGTCCATTCTGAAGGAGATCAGCCCTGGGATTCCTTTGGCAGGAATGATTCTAAAGCTGAAACTCCAGTACTTTGGTGACCTCATGTGAAGTGTTGACTCATTGGAAAAGACTCTGATGCTGGGAGGGATTGGGGGCAGGAGGTGAAGGGGACGACAGAGGATGAGATGGCTGGATGGTATCATTGACTCGATGGACGTGAGTCTGGGTGTACTCCAGGAGTTGGTGATGGATAGGGAGGCCTGGCCTGCTGTGACTCATGGGGTCGCAAAGAGTCAGACACGACTGAGCAAATGAACTGAACTGAAACGAGTGTCTCTCTTTCAAGAATGTGGGAATCACATGAAGTTGCTTTAATCTTGTTTTCTTTTTCTTCTTTTTTAATCCTAAACCCTCTGAATGAACTGATCATCACCCATAAAGTGAGTGAAGGTCACTCAGTCATGTCCGACTCTTTGCGACCCCATGGACTATACAGTCCATGGAATTCTTTAGGCCAGAATACTGGAGTGGGTACCCTTTCCCTTCTCCAGGGGATCTTCCCAACCCAGGGATCTAACTCAGGTCTCCCACAATGCAGGTGGATTCTTTACCAGCTAAGCCATAGGGAAGCCCAAGAATCCTGGATTGGATAGCCTATCCCTTCTCCAGTGGATCTTCCTGACCCAGGAATCAAACCGGGGTCTCCTCCATTGCAGGTGGATTCTCTACCAACTGAGCTATGAGGGATGCAGCTATAATCATCACCCATATTCAGACAAAAACATTCTTTTCCAAGAAATGAAAAAGAATTTAAGTCCCTAAAGTCCTCCTTCAGGGGCTCCAGGAAGCAATTCCATGGGATTTAATGGAGTCTTCAGTGTCAGGAACAAAGGGCCAACTGCATTAGGCTAGATTCCAGTGTATATCTTAAGAACAGTAAAGAAATGTATAGTACATCCACCTATTTTCTTTTTCTTTTTCTCTTTTTCTCAACAAGAAACAATGGAAATAAAGCCAGGTAATCACAGAGAAGTCATAGAGACAGCTCTACCTTCACCTTCGACCTACTGCAGAAAACTCACAGAATGGAAATAAGAAAGAGCAGAGAGGGCTGTTTAAAAACTACCAAGTTTTTTCTTTGATTTTTAAAAAAACTATTAAATATAAAAATGAATCTGATTAATCAGGATAAAGATGATGGCTGCTGATCTGTGCCAACACTTGCAGTGCAAACATAAATACTGAATGTGTATGGAATCCCTCTTAAACTGCAAATATTTCCTTTGTGCCAACAGCATAAGGGGCTCTTGGTGCAGAGAATCATCTGAAGAGGGTCTGAAATCCATTTTCCACATCCTTTCAGATAAGCGGCTACTCCAGAATATAATCTCCCCTTGATATTCTTTATGGGGAGCATACTTACCTAAATACTTCAGGTTGTGAGCACAAAGGATACATACACTTCATCTACCTGTTATGTTTAAGAAAATTATTTAGGAAAAAGTTTCATTTTTGCTTTTCCTGAAACTGTGAACACAAAGTGAGGAGTACTTTCTTGAGAATACAGTATTTGTCTCTGAAAGTTCCCTACCAGACTCCAGGACTGATGGTCTATGTCACCACTACCCTGCCTCTGGTTCCTATGCAGGTGCTTGATGATGTCACACCTCCCTCACTTCTGACCTGCTCATGGTGGAGTCAACAGTGATGGGGGTGAGCCTGGGGGAGAGAGAGATGACACTGGAAGCTCACTGCTACTCCCAGGATCACAGGGAGCGGGGAACCAAGTAGGATGATGCAGGCCTGGATCACCTAAGTGGGGCAACTCACAGAAACAGCTCCCCCTCTACAGAGTCTGCTCTCAGCTTCCCAGGTTCCCTAAATCAGGATATTGAGACACAGGCATCATTGCTTCCTATTGGTACTTAAACAAGTAGCTTAATTAACCAAACCAACAGATTTTCTCCACTTCCACAGCCAGCTAGACATTGTAAAGAGAAAGGGCTCTTGGCTGGGGAGGAGTGAGATTTTGAGTATCTTTCCCTGACACTTATTAGTCCATGGTGTATAAGTGAATAAATCTGTTTCTAAACAGATACTGTCCAAATAACAGACATAACATTAGAAGTAGTATCTTCCAGTTTTGCTTTATACATATTCATGTTTGTTATGGTTAGGGGAATCCTTTTTAGTGGGTTGGTAGGAAAAAATGGGAAAATATCTGATGAGAATATCATTCAACAAACATATTTTTAAAAAAAGACAATTCTTTTTTTTTTAATTTTATTTTATTTTTAAACCTCAAACACTGTATTAGTTTTACCAAACATCAAAACGAATCCGCCACAGGTATACATGTTACCGTTTATTAGCTATTTGGTTCAGAGTATGTTACAAATCTCCCTGAGCCCTAATTCCATTACTGGAAAATAGGCTCTACTGTGAGAACCTGAAACATCAATGAAGCTCCTAAAGTGATGCTAACATAGACCAGTGAAGCCCAGTCCAACGGGATGACAATGAGGAGCCATGTTTGGAAACTGCAGGTGCAGTCAGTGGATCATGATATCAATTTTGGGCTTGTGACCATCATTTTGTCTTTTGTATGAACTAAAATATAACATATATAATAGAAAATATTGGAGCACAGTGCAAGAATAACATTGTTTCATAAAATTTTTGTTTCTCGTGTGTGTGTCTGTATGTGTGTGTATGTGTGTGTGAGAGAGAGACGTTTGCACAAGCATGAAATCATAATACGAAGCAGTTTTACTGTGGATCACAGTCAACAGCATGTTGAAGTCACTAATAGAACAGTTAGCTACTCAGGTTCTGGAGTTGGGAATCTCCTCAAATTTGAACAATGCTTATATATTTTGTAAATTGATTCCTTGTTGGTCACATCGTTTGTAAGTATTTTCTGCCTTTCCATAGGTTGTTTTTTTGTTCTGTTTATGGTTTCCTTTGCTGTGCAAAATCTTTTAAATTTCATTAGGCCTCATTTGTCTATTTTTGCTTTTGTTTCTTTTACTGTAGGAGATGGAACCAAGAAAATATCACTGTAATTTATGTCAAATAGTATTCTGCCTGCATTTTCCTCTAGGAGTTTTGTAGTACCTGGTCTTACATTTAGGTCTTTAATTCATTTTAAGTTTATTTTTGTATATGGTGTTATAGAATGTTCTAATTTCATTCTTCTACATGTTGTGTCCAGATTTCCCAGCATCACTTATTAGAGAGACTGTCATTTATCCATTGTATTATATAGTCTCACCTTCTTTGTCTTAGATGAATTGACCATAAGTGTGGGGGTTTACTTCTGAACTTTCTATGTTATTTCACTAATCTATATGTCTGATTTCTGTGCCATTATCATACTGTTTTTATTAAAGTAGCTTTTGTAGTATGGTATGAAGTCACAGCATGTGATTCCTCCAGGTCTGTTCTTCTTTCTAAAGACTGTTTCTAGTATTCAAGGTTTTCTGTGTTTCCATAAAAATTTTAATTTTTTTGTTCTTGTTTTATGAAAAATATTATTGTTAACTTGATAGGAATTGCACTCAATTTGTAGGGTACCTTGACTAGTGTGGTCATTTTAACAATATTGAAACTTCCAATTAAGAACATGGTATATCTTTCCATGGACTTCCCTGGTGGCTCAGATGGTAAAGCGTCTGTCTACAATGCGGGAGACCTGGGTTCCATCCCTGGGTCAGGAAGATCCACTGGAGAAGGAAATGGCAACCCACTCCAGTACTATTGCCTGGAAAATCCCATGGACAGAGGAGCCTGGTAGGCTACAGTCCATGGGGTTGCAAAGAGTCGGACACGACTGAGTGACTTTTTCATTAAAGTAGCTTTTGTAGTATGGTATGAAGTCACAGCGTGTGATTCCGCCAGGTCTGTTCTTCTTTCTAAAGACTGTTTCTAGTATTCAAGATTTTCTGTGTTTCCATAAAAATTTTAATTTTTTTTTTTTTGTTCTTGTTTTATGAAAAATATTATTGTTGGCCCCCGGCCCCGCCCCGCATCATCGACCCCGCCCCCGTCTCCACCCCGCCCCCCGGAGCCGCTGAGTGGCGGCAGCGGCCCCAGGACCGGGTTTCCTCAGACAAGAGGGCGGGTGGAGGAGGAAGCGGCCGAAAAAAGATGAAAAAAAAAAAAAAAGAAAAGAAAAATATTATTGTTAACTTGATAGGAATTGCACTCAATTTGTAGGGTACCTTGACTAGTATGGTCATTTTAACAATATTGAAACTTCCAATTTAAGAACATAGTATATCTTTCCATCTGTTCACGTTGTCTTTAATTTCTTTAATCAGTGTCTTACAGTTTCCTTTTGCCTCCTTAAATAGGTTTATTCTCAGATTTTTTGTTCATTTTCTCATGCAATGATAAATGGGTATTTCCCTTAATTTCTCTTTCTGTTTTCTTGATGATAATGCATAGAAGTGCAACAGATGTCTGTATATATAATAGCTTATAAATCTCAATATCAAAAAAACAAACTACTCAATCAAAAAATAAACAGAATGCCTAAGAAGAAATTTCTCCAAATAAGAAATACACATGGCCAAGAGGGACATGAAAAGATGCTCAATATCACTAATTATTAGATAAATGCAAATCCAAACTACAATGAGGTATTGCCTCACATCAGACAGAATGGCCATCATTAAAAAGCCTACAAAAAATAAATAGTGAAGGAGGTATGGAGAAAAGAGGACCCTTATACACTGTTGGTAAATTGGGAATGTAAATTGGTACATTATGGAAAACAGTATGGAGGTTTCTTAAAAAAAAAAAAAAACATAAGAGTTATCATATGACCCAGCAAACCCACTCCTGTCCACGTATCCAGAAAAGACAAAAACTCTAATTCAAAAGATACATGCTCCCCGATGTTCACAGCAGCACTACTTACAAGACATGGAAGCAACCTAATTGTCCATTGACAGATGAACTGATAAATCAGTTGCTTCCATGTCTTGTTAAGTAGTGCTTATAAGACATTAAGCATCTCTTTATCTGTTCAACTGATAAAAGCACCTCTTTATCAGTTCATCTGTCAATGTATATTTAGGTTGCTTCCATGTCTTGTTAAGTAGTGCTTACAAGTAGTATGCATATATATATATATATATATATACACATATATATAGCACTATATATATACACACACTATATTTATATATACATACACAGTATATACACACAAAGACATACACATAGAATATTACTCAGTCATAAAGAAGAATGAAATAATGCAATTTGTAGTAACATGGATGGACCTAGAGATTATCATACCAAGTAGGTCAGAGAAAGACAAATGTAGTATGATATCACTTATATGTAGAATCTAAAAAAGATTATATAAATGAACTTATTTATAAAACAGAAATAATCTCACCAACATAGAAAACAAACTAGATTACCAAAGGGCAAAGCAGGAGGAAGGGATAAATCAGAAATTTGTGATTAACAGATACACACTACTGTATATAAAAAAAAAAAAAAAGAACAAGGATCTATTGTATAGCACAGGTAACTATACTCAGTATTTTGTAATAACCTATAATGGAAAATAGAATGAAAAAGAATATACTTGCTCACACACATACATACACACACACACACACACACACACACATAAAATTGAATCACTTTGTTGAACATTTGAAGCACTGTAAAGAACCATACTTCAACTTAAAAAAAAATAAACAGACACACACAGAATTCAAACCCTGACTTCACTGCTTGCTGCTTACCTGGGCAGTGGGTTAAGCTCACAGTTGTTGTTGTTTAATCACTAAGTCATGTATGACTCTTTTGCAACCCCATGGACTGTAGCTGTCAGGCTCCTCTGTCCATGGGATTTCTCAGGCAAGAATACTGGAGTGGGGTGCCATTTCCTTCTCCAGGGAATCTTCCCAACCCAGGGATCAAACCCACGTCTGTGCACTGGCAAGAAGATTCTTTACTGCTGAGCCACCAAGGATGCCCTAAACTCACATGTTGTGGTTTTTAAATCTGTCAGATAAGGAAAACAGGAGAATTGTGAAGATTAGCTAGGACATGATAGGGATAAAGGCTAAAACCTGTTAGGGATTCCACAAACTTTTGAAAATATTACTAATACCTGTGTAGCTTGTAAGAGTCTGCAACAAGCACTGGAACAACAGAAATGAGAGACACAGGCCCTGTCCTTAAGGACAGGGAGACAATAGTTAAGAATATGGGGAGAGCTGAGAAAAAGGCCAGAGGTCTTGGTGGGGGACTGGAAAGTAAGAGTGTGTACAGGGTGGTAGTCAGGAAAGAAGCTGGTGGGAAGGGAATATGAAATCAAAATGAAATTAAAAGTGATATTCTCTCCTTTTGTTCCTCATAGAAAAGAGGTTAGACATATTTTTCTGGTTTACTTTTCCCCAAAACTCCTATTGTGTGTGTTGGGTTGGTGGGGGGTGTTTTTCTGGTTTTTATTTTTTGCTTTACTGTTTAAACTTATATAAATAATTTGGTTTATAACCAATAAATATAAATAAAATCACACAAAAAAACATAAATAGAAATTGAAAAGCAAAATTGTTTCAGAATGTATTACTCTTTTTATTTAAGTAGAAACAATCTCTGAAAGTCCAGTGCCCCAATCCTTAAGAATAAAGATAATTACTACTGACTGAGCATTCTCAAGAACCAGACATGGAACACAAACATTTTCTCACCCAGCTACATCTTCACAACACATCTGTGCAGCAGTAATTCCTAGATCTAGTTTAAGGATAAGGAGTCTGAAGTTTGGAAACCGAGTGACTTCATCAAGTCTCAACAGTTGTAAGAGGCACAGCAGGAATTAAAATGTGGGTCATGGTAACATTTGGTCTAAATTCTTAAATATTCTATCCCTGGCTGCCTTCTGTATGATTTCCTGAGACCTTTCACATTGCAGGGTACCAGGGTCTAGCCCCGGTTGGATCCAGGAATATCTTCAGGAGGATGGCTTTGGTGAAAGAGTAGCAAAAGGGGAGAGACAGAAGCTTGATCTGACTGGTTTACATGGGAAACCAATAAAGTTCGTGACACCAAACTTGCTCTGACCACGGAGGCCGCAGGCGCCCTCTCGAATAGCTGAAGGTGCCCCACCTTAGGTACCTTCTCGAGTGGGTCTTAGAAGCCCAGGCAGGTAAGTGGTCTCAGAGAGCCCCCACGCTCCGATCAGTCATCCTGAAGGAAGAACAGAGAAGAAAAGGAGAGAAAAGGAAGCAAGAACAACACGGGGAGACCAAGCCTGATGAGCGAGGCCCGTAGCTTTATTTTTAAAGGGAGCTTATATACCTTAATTTGTGCATAGAGGATAATAGGGGGTATAAAGTCATGCAAAGTCGGCAGTCCTTGATCCTTATTGAGACCAGCCTTTCTTTTCTGTAAACTTATCGCATGCAAATGCTTTAGGTGATTTACATCATCTTCTGGCCAGGAGGCCTATTAACATTTTATGACTCTTTGTTCTGATAAAGGTTAGTTAACCAGAAAACTTTTTTTTTCTGAGTGATCATTTTAAAGTTTGGTGCCATCCTCCGAAAGTGTTAGATAAATTTGCATTCCTATAGGGCAAAGGTGTAGTGGGCTTGCAACAAGGAAAGAATTTATTACCTTAAGGATCTAAACTTGCTAACACCAAGGCCACTACTTATTTTTTTCTATATATCAACTATATTAATTATAATCCCAAGGACACAATACAGGGGACGTGGAAACTTGGCAGCAAGCATTGGCTCAACAATGAAATCCTCCACCAGTTCTATTCTAATAATTTCTAACTCTCCGAGAGGCTCTATATTATTTGAATATCTTAAGCTTCCCATGCCTCTCGCAGTTAGGAGGCTGTAAACAATCGTATGCGTAGCTGTAGGAGTCCGGATAAACCTGTCAGGCAAGTTAGAGAGCCATCTGAGGGGTTTGGATTGAAACACTCCTACTATGCCCAGGAGGCTAATTAACTAGAGCTCTAAGTTGATTTTCTTCAGAGAAAGGTGGTCGGGGATAGCCCCCCGTTAATGTCAGAGGAGTTGGTGAAAGTCGTAAAATAGCAAAACAGACAGATTCTGGTTCTGGGGGTAGATGCTCAAGCAGATCCAGGGGTCCCCTTGAGTCCTAGCTCGCCTTTGCATATCAGGCCTCTCCACATGACCTTTGTCATGGGTGGGAACTCCTGCGCTGGCTCCCAGCAGTAGGGTCCCTATAGAAGAGAGAGACCCTACTCTCTCTTTTATCAACCAACATTGTGCCTTGGAGACAAAGGCATATAAAGTGGAATAATAAGTTTTGTAGTTATAATGGTTGGTGATCATTATTTACCTGAATACAAAGTTTAGCACTGCTTTGTAATCATGTTCTCCTCCTCCTCCAGAGTGTGTACACAGAGCATGAGCAAAAGTATGGTGGAGACTGATGGAACAGAACCAAAACCTAGTGATGTTGAGAGATGTTTAGTCTTCGCTCAGATGTGATTCCAAATATTACCAGCAGGGCCAAGAATCATCCCATGTTTTTCTTTATTGATAAAGTTCTCTTATACACACAAGTATACAACCTATTTTTTTAATTAAGAGATATTAAAAATAACACAGGGCACATTTATAGATTCTTTCATCTGAGGATATAAAAGGACTTAGACACGTCGACTATTTCTGCTAATTAGTCTCATTTGATTCATTTCAGAGATTGGTACAATCAAAACTTGGGAATCTAAACTCCTTCATTCTACTGAAACTACTAAGTCATGAATCTGGTAGCCAGAGGAAATCTTTAAATATAAGGGTTACAGGTGCTGAAAATTTATTCCAATTTTTCCTGAAAGGCATATATTTTAAAAATTGTTTTTAAACTGTGGCAAAATAGTGTGGCTCAGCAGTAAAGAATCTGCCTGCCAATGTCTGCAATGGAGGAAATGTGGGTTTGATCACTGGGTTGAGGAGCTCTGGAGAAGGAAATGGCAATGCACTCCAGTATTCTTGATTGGAAAATCCAATGGACAGAGGAGCCTGGTAGGTTATAGTCCATGTGGTGCAAAAAGTCAGACATGACTTAGTCACTCAACAAGACATAATATTTACCATCTTAATGACTTTTAAGTATACATTTCAGTAATATTAAATACACTCCCATTATTGTACGGCCATCACCACCATCTAGCCACAGACTCCTTCCATTTTGCACAAGTGAAACTCTATAGCCATTAAACAACTTCCCTCCCTGCAACTCTAGGTACCCACCATTCTTCCTGTCTCTATGAACTGACTAAACTGGGTACTTCATATTAATAAAATTATACAGCAATTATCATCTGTGACTGGCTTATTTCACTTAACATAGTTTCCTCAAGGTTCATCTGTATTGTAGCATGTGTCAGAATTGGCTTTCTTTCTAAGGCTGAATTATATTCCATTGTGTACATGTGTGTGTGTGTATGTATGTATGTGTGTTTATATATATATATATATATAAACACACATATATATATAACACAGTCGGACATGGCTGAAGTGACTTAGCAGCAGCAGCAGCAACCATTTTTTGTTTTTGCAGTTATCTGTCAATGGGACCTTAGGTGACTCCATATTTTTGCTATTGTGAATAATGTTGCTATGAACACACATATATAGAGATCTACTCATGACCCTGCTTTCAATATTTGGGGTTTATATCCTAAAATAGAATTGCAGTATCATATGATAATTCTGGTTCCAAATTGGGAAAGGAGTATGTCAAGGCTGTATATTGTCACTCTGCTTATTTAACTTAATTGCAAGTACACAGGATTAGAAAAGTTCAGTTTTCATTCCAATCCCAAAGAAAGGCAATGCCAAAGAAAGTTCAAACTACAACACAATTGCACTCATCTCACACACTAGTAAAGAAATGCTCAAAATTCTCCAAGCCAGGCTTCAACAGTATGTGAACCATGAATTTCCAGATGTTCAAGCTGGATTTAGGAAAGGCAGAGGAACCAGAGATCAAATTGCCAACATCTGCTGGATCATCGAAAAGGCAAGAGAGTTCCAGAAAAATATTTACTTATGCTTTAGTGACTATGCCAAAACCTTTGACTGTGTGGACCACAACAAACTGTAGAAAATTCTTACAGAGATGAGAATACCAGACCACCTGATCTGCCTCCTGAGAAATCCGTATGCAGGTCAAGAAGCAACAGTTAGTACTGTACCTGGAACAACAGACTGGTTCTAAATCAGGAAAAAAGCACATCAAGGCAGTTTATTGTCACCCTGATTATTTAACTTATCTGCACAGTACATCATGCAAAATGCTGGCCAGGATGAAGCACAAGCTGGAATCAAGATCGCCGGGAGAAATATCAATAACCTCAGATATGCAGATAACTCCACCCTTATGGCAGAAAGCGAAGAAGAAATAAAGAGCCTCTTGATGAAAGTGAAAGAGGAGAGTGAAAAAGTTGGCTTAAAACTCAACATTCAGAAAACTAAGATCATGGCATCTGGTCACATCACTTCATGGCAAATAGGAGAAACAATGGAAACAGTGAGAGACTTTGTTTCCTTGGGCTCCAAAATCACTGAAGAATGTGATTGCAGCCGTGAAATTAAAAGATGCTTGCTCCTTGGAAGAAAAGTTATGACCAACCTAGACAGCATATTCAAAAGCAGAGACATTACTTTGCCAACAAAGGTCCATCTAGTCAGGCTATGGTTTTCCCGGTGGTCATGTATGGATGTGAAAGTTGGACTGTGAAGAAAGCTGAGTGCCGAAGAATTGATGCTTTTGAACTGTGGTGTTGGAGAAGACTCTTGAGAGTCCCTAAGACTGCAAGGAGATAAAATCAGCCCATTCTAGAGGAAATCAGTCCTGAATATTCATTGGAAGGACTGATGTTGAAGCTGAAACTCCAATACTTTGGCCACCTGATGCAAAGAACTGACTCACTTGAAAAGACCCTCATGCTGGGAAAGATTGACGGCAGGAGGAGAAGGGGATGACACAGGTTAAGATGGTTGTATGGCATCACTGACTTGATGAACGTGAGTTTGAGCAAGCTCCGGATATTGGTGATGGATGGGAAAGCCTAGCGTGCTGCAGTCCCTGGGGTCGCAAAGAGTTGGACACAACTGAGCAACTGTACTGAACTGACCTGAACTGATGATAATACTATTTTTAACTTTCAGGAGTTTCTACTGTGCATATTTATATAATCCAGCCTCTAAAACACTCCCTAAAAATCATATTTCTTTAGCAAGAAGAACAAAAACAGCAAACCAAAAACAAACCCACATGAAACAAACAAAAACAAAGAATCAGAACAAAGGAATACAGAATCAGAGCCCAGGAAGAGATCAATTCAAAGCTTCACCATCACAACCATCACATAAGGGGTGAAGCACCGCACATGAACTGGCCCATTTAACCCTCACAACAGCTCAACGAGTTGGACTGTTAGCTGCCTTGTAAGGGAGAAAAAACTGAGGTACACAAAGATGGAATTCCAAGTCCTCTGTTCTAAGTCATTATTCTGTACTGCCTCCCTGGTTAAAATAATTTACTAATAGCTGAATTCTAAAAGACTCCCCAAAGCATCTATATACCCTATAATTTTCAAAGCCCCACAGTTTCACAGAAAGTCCTCCAGGGAGGTAATCACCCTTGAAAAGGTGGTTTTATTTCCTACAACAAAATTCCATCATTAAAACACAAAATTCAGGTTTCCCTATAGGAATCTCTCCAGTGCTGCACAAACCAGTTATCATTTTGCCTTAGAATTATGTGGTTATTAATAGACAAAATCATGACACCTAAAAAAGTCTAAGTCCAGAAATCTGTCTGGGTCAGTTATAAAATAACACGTACACAAAAGAAACAAATGAATAAACAAACAGAGTCTGGTATCTGATAAAATGCCCATTGAAAATACCTGCTGCCAAAGATATTCTCTATTGGGAGAAAAAGGATCAACCTTTCATGCAATTTGGAAAAAAAAAAAAAAAAACAATCAAATTAAAAGCAATTAAATCAGGTGCCTCATAAAAAGAACACGTGAGAATACTCTGATGTGCATACCTGAGGTGCAACTGTCATTTTCTTCCTTAAATCATGAAGTCCAATTTCAGTTGTCCAGATGCCATCAATTAGAATTCTACCTTCAGGCTCTGACAATCTAAGAAGGGCAGCAATGAGGGAACTTTTTCCAGCTCCCGTTCTTCCCACGATGCCAACCTGTGAAGCAATCCAGGAAGGATTAAGAATTAACAGTATGCAACCAACCTAGCAGAAAATCTGATTGCTGAAGATGATTTTAGAAAGTTCTATATAAAGAGTAGTCTCTGAGTTTCTCAAACATGGATGGCACTATTGATATTTTGTTGAGGGGATAGGGGACTACCCTGTGTATTTCTGGAGGGTTAACAGTAGCCATGGACTCTACCCACTGGATACCAGAATCACCCCACAAACTATGGCGACCAAAAATTTCAGACATTGACAACTGTCCCCTGGTTGGGAACCCATGGTCACAAGACAAGTTAAAACTAATAGAATCAATATACTAGCAGTGAAAAGCCAGCAGTCTTCTAAGTGGTCCGTAAGAAGTCAGCTTATAAATTAGCTTTATCCCTACTTGTCTGGGTATTTTGACTTTTAGAATTATATGGGTAATTGTACAGAGATGTCAAGTCTAGTCAGAAGTGTGATACATAACCAAATACTCACTTTTTCAGGGATCTGTTATTTAAGAGGAATTATTCTTTGGTAGAGAAAATAAATCACTTATGTTAAATATTTTGATTATATTCTATCTTGAAAGGAAACACCTTAAAATTATAAAATGCATTTCTCAGTGTCTTAAAAGACAGTGGCCAATAGACAGAATACACATAATGAGTCAACAACAACACAAACAACATTTGCTATTTATATGGGGCCTTTCATTTGAGCAGTTCAAAAGGCATTTTATAACAAATTAATACTTACAACTGAATCTTGGAAAGATACATGTCAAGTGTCAGTCTAGTTATTAAAACCAAAACAGAGATAGGGAGTTTGGGACTGACATGTACACACTGCTATATTTAAAATGGATAACCAACAAGAACCTACTGTACAGCACAGGCAGCTCTGCTCAATGCTATGTAATAATCTAAATGGAAAAGAATTTGAAAAAGAATACACACATGTATATGTATAACTGAATCACTCTGCTGTACACATTAAGCTAACACACCACTGTTAATCAACTAACACACTGTTAATCAAGCTAACACACTGTTAATCAACTATAATATAAAATTTAAAGATTTTTTTAAAAAGCAGAGAAAAATTAAGTGTACTAACAGTAAGATTAAAGAATCTGTATAATACAGGTAAAAATCTTGGTGGGGAATAAAACTATACTGTAAAGACTGGCTTTTAACTATGTGCATTCAATATGTATGCAGAGACTTTTTTTTTTTTTCCTGACCAATGAGCTTGCTCAACTGCAAATTCCCTGGTGGGAACTTCCCAAGAGATGATTTCAATTTCTCTATTTAGGGATTTGGAATCAATGAGGGGTGTAAGACATGCATTCAATCATTTGTCAATTAACTCAGTAAATTTTTAAAACTCTTGGATTTGAACAGAGAACTAAATTTTTCTGAGCACTGTTATCAGAATGCCCATGCTCGGAACCTTTCATATTTTCTCACTTGAATATCTCCAAAGTATCGAATCTTAGCCTGCAAAATCAGTCATGGCATTTAAAAAAAATAATTTATCATTACAGAGGTTAAATGTAAGAAAAGAGGGTTTACCTAATTTTATTATCTTTGAGGCCATTTTGTACCTTATATTATACCCTAATTTATATAATATAGATGGACCAGTCTCTGTACATAAGCAGGTCTAGGGTATGTATGGATGTATATGTATGTGTGTGTGTGTGTGTGTGTGTGTATATATACATATATACATATATATATATATATACATATGTATATATAAACTCATGTGCTCTGTGTACACACAGACCTCAAAGATATTGCAGAGTTGGTTCCAGACCACCTCAATAATATAAATACCACAATATTGACACTATATTATAGTCTACATTATGTCTACAATGTACATACCTTAATTTTCAAATACTTTATTGTTCTAAAAACACTAACCACTATCTGAGCCTTTATTCGGTTATAGTAACATGAAATTTCAGATCACCACAATAAAAGCAAAACAAAAAAGTTTGAAATATTGCAAGAATCACCAAAATGTGAGAGATACAAACTGAGCAAATGCTGTAGGAAAAATGGTGCTGATTCATTTCCTCGATGCAGGGCTGCGATGAATGCTCAATTTTTTTTTTTTTAAAGCACTATCTGTGATGCACAATCAAACCAGGTATGTCTGTATTTATGGCTGTTCCCATATATAAATATATATATATATTTATGTATGTATATGTGTATATATATATATATACAGCCATATATATGGCTGTTCCCATATATAAATCAACACGAATCAGGACACAGATGAGAACTGTGTCTATGAGAATGTATGTTTCCATACTCTCAGCTCCACTAAAACTGATCCACCTGTGCAAACAGGAACAAACTCTTGGTAAATGGCCAAGATTCTCAGGGGCACCACAGGCTGCTCACAACAACAGGACTGTGAGCTCCAAACCCCAGTGAGGAGAGTAAGAAAAAGGCTACTCAAAGAAAACCAGGCTCTGGCTATTTCTACCATTCAGTAATCAAAACTATAGTCTCAAGTCTTTCCCAGGTCATCAATGTGTTTTACCAATTGGCCATGCAGAGTGTCACCAGCAGGAATAAGTTTGCATTCCTAACAAAAAGATATTTGGAGACAATCTTATTTTAGCTGCTTTGTGATGGCCCCTTGCTGTTTTCCCAGACCATAGAGGTGTTGGTTTCTGATGATCACACCAACTTGTTAGATAATTGCATTTAGATCTCTCTTCATATACCAAACCTAACATGATCAACACCCAATGGCCCACACAAAACAGCTGCTTCCTCTGATTTCCCCACTCTAATCTCATTACTTCTTTCCCAGGCTCATAGGCTCAAAATGTCTACCTTACTTCCAGTTTTCCCAAAGTCCAGTGTAGTGCCAAGCCCTGAAAATTCTTCCCATGCAATGCTTCATGACTCAATTCCTCATTTTAAGGACCACATTCAGTACTGGAATGCCAGCTGTACTACTTTTGAAAAACAGAATAAATTCTTTCCTTAATTATGTTGTTGTTGTTATTGTTGTTTAGTTGCTAAGTTGTATCTGACTCTTTTGTGATCCCATGGACTGTAGCCTACCAGGCTCCTCTGTCCACGAGATTTCCCAGGCAAGAATATCAGAGTGGGTAGCCATTTCCTTCTCCAGGAGATCTTTCTGACCCATAGACTGAACCCATGTCTCCTGCATTGCAGGTGAATTCTTTACCACTGAGCCACCTGGGAAGCCCACAGAAGATTAATTCAGTCAGTCAGTTCAGTTGCTCAGTCGTGTCCGACTCTGTGACCCCATGGACTGCAGCATGCCAGGCGTCCCTGTCTATTACCAACTCCTGGAGTTTGCTCAAACTCATGACAGCCAGCCAACCTGACCTCAGGTACCCTCTTTGCTCAGTGAAGTCATCCCTCTTGTTCCACCCATCACATTTTATGCATCTATGTTCATGTTATGCTTCAACTCTCCCGTCATAAGATCTCTATGTTAGACATGTTCCTTTAACTGCAGATACACCTCTCCCCTAGAGAAGAAAACGGCAACCCACTCCAGTGTTCTTTCCTGGAGAATCCCAGGGACGGGGGAGCCTGGTGAGCTGCCATCTATGGGGTCGCACAGAGTCGGACACGACTGAAGCGACTTAACAGCAACAGTAACAGCACACCTCTCCCCACTTTCTCTGTTTTAGCTACACAGAGGGACAAGATAAAAGTATCAGGCCATCTAAGTAGCCTGGCAACTAAGGCCATGCCTAAAGTGTCAGGCAACTAAGTCTACCTGAAATAACAGAGCCTAAAAGTCACAAGATGGGACTCAAGTCCACATATATTGACTTCTTTTCCATCTGCTGATGGTTTTCTTATCACCTGGATGGCCTGACACTTTATTATGTCCCTCTCTGTAGGTAAAACAGAGAAAGTGAGGTCAGGTGGGCTGGCTGTCTGCAGGAAGAACCTACCCATAGTTGGGCTGGGAGAGAAACCTGCAGCTAAGTGGGGTACATTGTTCCTGGGGAACAGGCCAAACAGACCTCTTGCCCTGCTTGGGGAGCAAGACTCATTTTGGATCCCATCAGGTGGTGAAAGAGTCACACATATATGCTGTTGGGTGGGGCTGTCTCTGACTCCAGGTCCAGGCAGGGCTGAGCCTGTGGGGAATCCCTCTAGTCCTTGCAAGAGTCTGATGTGGGGAAGGCGGGAGCAGGATGAAAACTGCCCATGATGAAGACAGACTCCATGGAAAGGATTCAAACAAATGCAGTGGGATCACACAGAATTGGATTATAATGTAGAGGTGTGATTTGCAGAATATGAAAGTAAATAAATCTATAGGGTATTAAGTGCTGTAGAATGTTCCAGAGCCTCACGCTCAAACACAGCAGGCATTTCAATGATTCATGAGTTTGGTTTCAAACTGTCAAAGGACATTTCTTGGGAATCATGGGTTATGTGTCATCAAAAACTGTCTATGGGAGAGAAAGGACTTTCTTGGAAGGTCCTGTTCAAATGCAATGCTGAGAAAGTGGTCTGGGTGAGCCTGAGATTCTGTATAAGAAGATTGAAGATATGCAGGTGATACTGACCCTGGCAACACAGTCTGAGTCACAAGGAATCAGGAAACTTGGAGGGAAAGTGGGACAAACTGGAAGTGAGGGGAGGAGTTACTGAGAAAATATGTAAAAAAAGGAGAAAATGTAGGAAACCAATATTTTTACACATCATAGCAAGTATCTGTTAAATTTCAAGTAATATCTCTGAGCAAGAAAAAAATAACAAAGCAAAATCAATCTACCTCTAGAGATGGAAAATGCTTTAAAATTGCCCAGGAATCTTTAAAATTATCAAAGCAACCAAAGATCATCTAAATGAGAAATTCAGCCCAAGTCAAAATCTACCCAGGAAGCCTAGGGTTGCATTGATCTCATTTTGGATCTTTAGATTTACTTGGTATTTCTTCCATGAATTAAAAACCAGTATAGCACCAATGACACTTTTCTATTAACTTTAACTTCCATGAATCAGGACAGCAGAGGACATGGCAGAAAGACAACAGAGCACCTCTTCTACTGGGTGGGCTCACTCCCAAGTCCTCCTCTCTCCTGCAGCAGCCTTTCTTAATCAAAGCCAACTCCAAAGGACTTTCAGGAGTGACAGGGCTGGGACAGGTGAGTAGGAAAGGAAAACTGGGTTGTACACTGCTGCTGCTGCTGTTAAGTCACTTCAGTCATGTCTAACTCTGTGCGACCCCATAGACGGCAGCCCACCAGACTTCCTCGCCCCTGGGATTCTCCAGGCAAGAACACTGGAGTGGGTTGCCATTTCCTTCTCCAATGCATGAAAGTGAAAAGTCAAAGTGAAGTCGCTCAGTCGTGCCCAACTCTTAGCGACCCCATGGACTGCAGCCTACCACACTCCTCTGTCCATGGATTTTCCAGGCAAGAGTACTGGAGTGAGGTGCCTTTGCCTTCTCCATGGGTTGTACACAGGTAGAGTGAAATCATTTCAAGAACACACTGCCTGGGTATCATCTCACAACACAGAAGTGAAGCTAATGGTGATGCTGAGTGGACCAAGACACAGATCAAAAGTCAGATTGTCATATTAATTCAGTCTCCAAATTAAATGTTTCCTCAAACATTTTAGAATCTCAGATAGTCCTACGATTTTGGGAGATTTAAGATGGAAGAATACAAAACTGTTGTGTTCTTAAGCTATATATGAAGTTTATAAGATAATTCATATTTTATGGCTTTGGAAGAAACACACACAAATTAGTGGAGTTATACTGACAAGGTGAAATCTGATGGAAACAGAACTATGAGTAATCAAACACTGATTTGCCTACAGTACTCTCAGGGACAGGGCTGCATCAAGAGCTGTGATTAATGTTTCCAAACACGGAAGTCCTCACCTTCTTCCTGACCTACAGTGAGACGAGAAATAATTAGGAGCCAACTTTTGCTCAGTGACTAACTGAAGCTGCTCCCTGAGTCTCTTTGAGGCATTAAGTTGAATGTTTATTCTTTCATGTTACAAGGCTATCATTCATTATATCATGGCTATAGTCTTCTAGGTATGTCTGTGGTGGAGAGTTTTAAAGAGTGGTTATTTAAATGTAATCTGTTGCTTACCCAGTTGTCTTGTGAGTATGTTATGGTTACTGGTTGTTCACATGTGTGTGTTACTCTCCTAGCCAGCAGTCCCCAGCACCCTCTCTGTACCTGTAATGCCACTCTCTAAGGAACGAGGATGAAAATAAGATGCTCCCTGAACTTAAACCTCAGGGTTCTGTGAGATATAGACTCAAAATTACGAAGGGTAGCACAGGTGCTATATCTTTTATGTTAATTGTGGCAAAACGCATGTAGAAACCTGTACACCGGTCAAGAAGCAACAGTTAGAACCAGACATGGAACAACAGACTGGTTCAAATTTGGGAAAGGAGTATGTCAAGGCTGTATATTGTAACCCTGTTTTTTTTACTTACATGCAAAGTACTTAATGCAAAATACTGGATGGATGAAGTACAAGCTGGAATCAAGATTGCCGGAAGAAATATCAATAACCTCAGATATGCAGATGACACAACTCTTATGGCAGAAAGTGAAGAGGAACTAAAGAGCCTCTTGATGAAAGTGAAAGAAGAGAGTGAAAAGCTGTTAAAACTCAACATTCAAAAAACTAAGGTCATGGCATCCAATCCCCTCATTTCATAGCAAATAGATGAGGAAACAATGGAAACAGTGAGAGACTTTATTTTCTTGGACTCCAAAATCACTGCAGATAGTGACTACAGCCATGGAATTAAAAGACACTTGCTATTTGGAGGAAATTTATGACCAACCTAGGCAGCATATTAAAAAGCAGAGATATTACTTTGCTGACAAAGTTCCATATATTTAAAGCTATGGTTTTTCCAGTAGTCATGTATGGATGTGAGAGTTGGACCATAAAGAAAGCTGAGCACCAAAGAACTGATGCTTTTGAACTGTGGTGTTGGAGAAGACTGTCAAGAATCTTGAACTTCTTGGACTGCAAGGACATCAAACCAGTCAATCCTAAAGGAAATCAATACTGAATATTCATTAGAAGGACTAATGCTGAAGCTGAAGCTGAAGCTTCAGTACTTTGGCACCTAATGAGAAGGGCTGACTCATTAGAAAAGACCCTGATGTTGGGAAATATTGAAGGCAGGAGGAGAAGGGGATGACAGAGGATGAGATGGTTGGATGGCATCACGGACTCAACGGACATGAGTTTGAGCAAGCTCTGGAAGTGGTGATAGACAGGGAAGCCTGGTGTGCTGCAGTCCATGTGAGTTATAGAGAGTCAGACATGACTGAGTGACTGAACAACACCATCAACATGTAACATGAAATTTACTAATTTACCTATATTAAGTGATTATAGTGTCAAGTATATTCACATTGTTGTATAACCAAACCTCAGAACATATATTCCCTTGTAAAACTGAAATTCTGTACCTATTAAACAACAATAACCTATTCTCTTTCCTCCATCACTGGGGACCATCATTCTACTTTCTGTCTTTGATTTCTCCAGGAACCTCATAAAAAATGAATCATATGGTATTGGATCCATTTGTGTCTGGTTTATTTCATATGTCATGATAACCTCAAGGTTCATCGATGGTCATTTTTTCCTTTTTTAAAGCTACATATCATTTAATGGTAAGGGTATACCATATTTGTTTATCCATTCATCTGTGACTTTCATCATGGACACTTGGGTTGCTTCCAACTTTTGTCTACTGTGAACACAGGTCTACTATAAGCCCTATCTT
Organism: Bos taurus; assembly: GCF_002263795.3. Taxonomy (NCBI): domain Eukaryota; kingdom Metazoa; phylum Chordata; class Mammalia; order Artiodactyla; family Bovidae; genus Bos; species Bos taurus. The sequence continues at coordinate 1,559,991 of NW_020190994.1, read as the reverse complement.
GAATATATAAGATGCTATGGAAGCAGAGAGGGGCCTGAAGAAGCAGATGCATTAGAGTTGACTTTCTCCATCCAGACAACAGAAGGGAAGTGTCTCTGAGGTGGAGTGGCAGTGTATGCACACCGGAAGCAGGCAGGACATGGTGCTTTGGGAGAATCTACACATGACCTGAGTGTAGAGGGTGTGAGCATGTTAGGACTCAGTGCTGGACAGGTAGGTGGGGAAGAGCTTCCTACCACCTTGTGTGTTGTGGTTTATTTTCTTCTTTAAGATCCTGCCCTGGTCCTAGTCGAGGGCTCCAAACTGAGTGTAAATAGGAACATCACCTGAAGACATGGACGCTGACAGGACCAGATCACAAACCTCTCGGCTGTCTCCCAAGTGCATCTTCCTCCGCTCCCTTCAATTAGCTTTCATCTACTCTGAGTGAATCTCTGGGCCATGTCTCCACCTGGGGGCTCTGGTTCCTCACCCCTGACTGAGTCATGATTCTGGGCTCCTCAGTTTTCACTACAAGCTCATCCCACGGCCCCTGCTGAAGTGGACTTAGGGCTTCACTAGGCTTCTAGCAACCAGATGGCACCCCACTCCAGTACTCTTGCCTGGAAAATCCCATGGACGGAGGATCCTGGTAGGCTGCAAGCATTGGAGAAGTAAATGGCAACCCACTCCAGTGTTCTTGCCTGGAGAATCCCAGGAACGGGGGAGACTGGTGGGCTGCTGTCTATGGGGTTGCACAGAGTCGGACACGACTGAAGTGACTTAGCAGCAGCAGCATGCTTCTAGCAACAGGTCAACTAGGCCGGTAAGGATCAGATCTGTGCTAAAGAAAGAAGTCTTTTGCTGTCTCGCATACAGGGTTATCGTTACCATCTTCCTAAATTCCATATATATGCGCACTGGGATGACCCAGAGGGATGGTACGGGGAGGGATGTGGGATGGGGGTTCAGGATGGGGAACACGTGTACACCCATGGCAGATTCATGTTGATGTATGGCAAAATCAATACAATATTGTAAAGTAATTAGCCTCCAATTAAAATAAATATAAAAAAAAAGAAAGAAAGAAACAAGTAGTCTGTGGGAGGGAGGGCAGGGAGATGGCAGCTCAGTGTAGGTGAGTGGAGGACAAGTTTACGGCAAGGGCCAAGGGAGAGAGGAGGAGGCTGCAACCAGCGAGTAACATAGGAATAAGAGAATATTTCAGAAATACAAAGATGAAAAGATGGAAAGGAAGAAAGTGGAGAGATATTGGGAGAGTTCATGACAGGGAGCTGGGCTCACTTTCCAACTATGAATAATCAGGTGTCAAGTATAGTGTCCTGGGTCAGGTTAAACTCCAGCTCCAGAGCCCAGGGCCAACAAACACCATGAGTGAGCTCATGACCCAGGGAAAGAAATGCTGGGATCCCCATCCCATGGTCAGTTTCCAAGAAGGATTCTCGTATAATGTTATTGATCTAATCTGCATCCAAGAGAATCCTCTGGACTCATAGACAAGGAAACCAACAGCGGATATAGCACTAAATCTTTAGTTCAATTTTAAAGAGGTAAATGGCTTAAACAAACCTTTTCACTTGAGAATATGTATGGTGTCAGGTCCTTCAATACCAGAGGCTCATCTAAGCTGTATCTGAAGTTCACACTGTAAAAGTCAATCACTCCTGTATGGGGCCAGGCTAGTGGTGGTCGAAACTTGTATTCCCAGAGCACTTCTTTCTCACACTCTGTATATTCAATCCCCCTTTCTACTGAAATCATCTGAAATACATAAGACATCACAGGAGTTAGGAAAGGAGGGTGTTGCTTATGGATGTTTAGAGACTATAAATGAAACCTTCTGCTTTTATATCTTTACATCAGCTTTTCCATGGTTCAGAAGATCTCAGGTCTTAGCATCCATGAAGGAGAGAAGTAGGAGTTTTATGAGGCCTTTGACAATTTGCAAACTTGTTCATGGTCTTGTAACTTTGTCATTTACAGGTACTTCCTTCAATATTATATGAAAGCTAAAAGAATTAGAGAAATGAATGCAAAGATTTTATTGATCCAGTTTTCACACCTGAATTAAAAAAAAATAAGGGAATTTTGTTTAAGAAAAGAATACTTATGGACACCAATCAGTAATGTGCAGCTACAGAAGGGCCATCTGCTATAGATGAGCAGAACTGGATGGTTATCAAACCTCATTTTAATAATTAGTCACTCTCTGCTTTATTAAAAGCAAGAAGTGGAAAGTTTTCATTTTCATTTGTTTTTCTCCCTTTGGGAGAAGGTGCAAATATTCAAAAGAGATTATAATTTACATATTGACTAAGGTCTCTTAAAGTGGCAAAACTCCACAACTCTGATAGTGCATTCTGAGCGGGAGCTTATCTGACCAGAAAGAAGAGACACCAGCAAATTCAGGTGTTCAGCACACACAAGAACAGATGCTAAAATGGGAGTGGAGGAATCTACTAATTAAATAAACTAATCTCAAAATGCTGAATCCTTTATCTTAACCAACAATGAGGAATTATCTATTAAGAAGCAAAGATAAAAAAGCCACTAAGAAATTAACCTTTATTCTCTCCAGGATTTCAGAACATTTCTCCTGCAGAGATATTTATTATATTTGAAGACAGTTTGTGATGAATATAAAACCTGCCGACACAGTACACATAAGACTGAGAAAAACACATATATATTTTATTTTGTATTAACTTTAAATAGATGGAAGAGGATGCAAAAAAAAGAAAGAAAGAAAGGGAGAAAACCCTGTTAATCATGATGTAAAAGCAAGAATTTTATGGTTCTACCTAAGAATTTCTTTTATTCCAGCTAATGGCCAGGAGATTTGAAAAGGCTAAGAACAATAAGGTAAACATCACCATATTCTCAGCTTCGATGCTTTGCCTGACACAACATTGGAACATCCCCATGAGTGTGAGCGTGAGGGCGAGAGAGAGCACCAGACCAATCTTGCCGGGGTTCAAAGCTAAACAAGGAAGAAGAAGAATCAAGTCAGAATGGTTCTTAAACCCTTGCTCAGCTCCTTCTGTAACTTTACAAAGAAGATTCCTTTATCATATTTCAATCATTCATATGTCATGATAGTATTATTCATACTTTTACTATGTGGATTGAGATCATAATACAGTGGGAAAAATGACTATGAAAGACTGTGAGATGTGTTTATTAATCCCATCAGGATTTACATATATGTGACAATATCATATAGGTGAGGAATCAAGTCATTATTCAGACTTCCATCATTATGTCTGCAAGAACCATTAGGTAATATAACTTTCTACATATCCAATGCAGCTGCAGTTTGAAACCACAAAAAAAAAAGGCAATAGGTTTTAAGAGCAAGTGCTTTTAAATCTAAAATACTACTCTAATTGTTCCATATTAAAGATTCAATGCAGCTAGTATGGAATCATTAGGGACGGTGAATTCATGCCACACACACCAACAACAGCTCATCTGGTACCCACACAGTTGGACAATGTTCTTCGCTGCAGAAAATCTTTCTCAATCCAGTGTACCAGGCATCTACAACCAAGAGATTTGAATAGCCCTAAAGCTAAAACCTAACCTCTAAGCTGAAGGAAAAGCTTAATGGTAAACCTAGTTCTCTCCTCCCAACTACAGGATACTACCAAGAATGTTCAGCTTGCGACAGTTGTGTAGACTTCAACCATTCAACAAAAGATGAAACGATTAAAAGTCTCATATTAAGACACAAATGACTTCATATAGACCACACTGTGAAATCATATGCTGCAAACACTTTAATATAATTCATTATAACCAGTTTATGATATTAGATGAGGTGGCAATAATTTAATAACTGTAAACAAGACTATAAACTGTAAGCATACCACAAACCATTATTCACAACTGTACTTACTTTCTGCCAGAGCCAGGGCCCCAAAGGCAACAACAGTGACAAAGATGGCACAGATGACATCCAGATACACAGCGAGCCATCGGGACGTCATCAAAAGCAGGAACCAAGCCTCTGGATTTTTGAACCGTAATAAGCACAGTACATAAATAGAAAAACCATGTTAGCTGCTTCTAAAGAGGAAGAGCATTTTGCTCAGTTGAAATACAAAAGATTTTTATACAAGATAGAACAGCAAAGATACACACCTAAGGAGCCTAAAGATTCCAGAAAGCTACATTTTGACACAAGACAACATATAGGACACATAGGAACAAGTTCAAGGGCTTTGTGGGGAGCATGAACCAAAACATACAACCCATGGCTTATAAACAGAAACATGATTCTAATAAAGAAGATGGGAAATGGTCTCACTGCTGTGTTTCCTGCAGTGCTGCGCCTCACCGTGAAGATCATCCTCTCATAGGGTTGACTGTTCCCAGCTCTCAGACGCAAACAGCACAGCCCTGCTGTTACCCACACATTCTGATCTTACTACGGAGCCCTGCACAGTGTTTATTCTCAGGAGCCAGTATCTAAATGACCATGAACTAACCAGATTGGCATGTGTCTTTTGAAATGCCATTTTACCTTCAAAACACAATAAAGATTGGAAAGATAGGCCAAATTTTTATAAACTTAGAGGAAATTCTGAAATTTCTACCTAGAAAAAAAAAATTCAGAGATAAAGAACACACATGAAGTCGGCAGCAAATCTGATGATCAGGAAATGATTTTCCTTAATCATGTCAGCCACCCTGCATGCTCTGACAAGAGAATTGGCAAACTACAGTTTTGGAGCCAAGAATAGCCACCATTGGGTTCTGAAAATAAGGTTTTATTGGAATGCAACCACAGCCATTTGCTGATGTATTATCTTTGCCTGTCTCCATAGTGAGTAGTTACAACTGAGACTATACAGTACACAAAGCCTACAATATTTTTATCCAGGTTTTTGCCAAAAGAAAGTTTGCTGACTCTGTCCTAAAGGGACAGAAAGCCATAGGGCACAGTGATGGAAGGACAATGCAAGGCAGTCAGGGGAGAAAGCAGGCATGTGAGAGGGGAAGAGGGGTGCACAGAGGGGATGCTGAGAGGAAGGGGTGGGGGACACAGGTGTGCAGAGAAGGACAATGGGGCACACAGAAAGAGGACCTGGCCAGCAAGACCACCTAAGGGGGAGGTCAGGCCTGAGAAGGCAGCACACCCCATCCTTTGAAATCACTTTCAGAAATGTACAGACCTGAGTGCAAGTCCTGGCATGCGTCGAACACTTCCTGAAACCTCTGTTCAGCTTTGTATGCCCGGATGGTCCAGAGTCCCTGGAGAGAAGATGCTAAGTGCGAAAACACTGGGCTCCGTGCTGGGGAAGCAGAGACAGACACATGGCAGAGAAAGTCAGGGAGGCTGGATGCGAGGAAACCCACTGCCTCCTGGGCTTTATGGTCACATGTCCCACCAAAGGACACACGTGTGGCTTCTTGGTGGGCTGCCTGGGGGAGGAGGGACAACATCCCTTCTGGAGAGGGTCCTCCATGTGACCCTCAAACTCTTGCTCACACCAACCTTTACTTTAAAAACCTAGAAATGAAAGATTCTCTTTGAACCTTTCTTTGACCAAATTCAAATCACAGCTAGAATTCTTTACTGTTTCTTTTATCAAGGTCCTCCTCAAACACTCCTGTCTCCAAATTCTTCTGATATATTTCCAGGTGGAAATTGTTCATATTTTCAAAATATATTGAAGCACAGTTGATTCACAGTATTGTGTTGGTTTCAGGTATATAGTATAGGAATTCAGTTATTTTTTTCTGATTATAGTCCATTATAGATTATTATAAGATACTGAAAAAATTCCCTGTGCTTTACAGTAAATCTTTGTTACTCACCTATTTCAAGTGGTATTGTGTATTAATCCCATTCTCCTAATATGTTCCTCCCTCTTAGTCCCCCAACTTTGGTAACCATAAGTTTGTTTCTATGTCTCTGAGCCATATTATCTTTTAGATTCTATGTATAAGTGATGTGATATCATATTTATTTTTCTGTGACTTACTTTACTAAGAATAATATTCTCTAGGCCCATACATATTGCTGCAAATGGTAGTATTACATGCTTTTTCATGGCTGAGTATTATTCACTAATTTTTGAGTCAGTAGCATTCCAAAATTTAATTCCTCATTAGAGTCCTCACCAAGATAAAGTTTGATGAGCAACCTGTGTGCTATGTCCTTCTTAGATGAGTAGCCTAAAGTCTGGGATAGAGTCAGTACATCCCCTACCCTGCACCAGACCCAGACCCAGGACAGGGTGAGACGAGTAAGGGGAGTGGACAGTCTGCCACCTCCCCCGTCCTGGGCCTCCCCCTGCACCTGCGCCAGGAGCCTCTGTGCGGGTCATGGAGCACCCGGCACTGCACCACCCTTGTACCCACAGGACCCGGCAGACAAGGAGAGTTTGAACAGTCTTGACTTCTGCTCTGGGAACCTGATGGATGTTTTCATAACTGCCCTGCTGGATACCTGTCCTGGTATTTGGAGGTCACTGTGACATGCGACATTCACATCACCATTTTAGATTCTGACAGTGGCCTCAGTGTCCATTTTCTTTTGAGTGACTTCATGTGGGTTTGGGATCTGGTGTCACATGACTGCCCGTTCATTTCCTGCCATCTTCTCTAAGAGCATAGTGACCACAAGCACCTGGGTCAGGCTCTTGCCTGTCAGGGAACAGGTGGGCTGCAGGCTCCCAGGCAGAGATGACTCCTTATGGTTTTCATTCCCCACCATGAACGAGGATGTAACTTGCTCTTCTCAGGGGCAGATAGTGAGCCTGTGACCTCTGTCTGGGATGAGCGGTAACGTGTTTTAACAGCAGAAAATACTGATATCACTTTGTTACCTGTGCGTCTCCTAGAGAAGCATGAGTGCTAAGTTGCTTGTTGTTTCCAACTCTTTGAGACCCTATGGACCATAGCCCTCCAGGCTTCTCTGTCCATAGGATTCTCCAGGCAAGAACACTGGAGTGGGTGGCCATTTCCTCCTTCAGGGGATCTTGCTGACCCAGGGATCCAACCCCTGTCTCTTATGAATCTGGCATTGGCAGGTGTGTTCTTTACCACTAGCACCACCTTGGAAACCCCTCCTAGATAAGACCTGTTAGTAAAACCTGGGTGTTTAGAGGAAGTTATGATCATTTATCTTACAGGAGGCTACAGAGACTTTATAAAATGATGAGGGAAAAGAATCAAGGGGGTAAACTCTAAACTGTTTTCAAGTCCTCTCTCCTTAGCCTAGCATCTGAATGGTTCAGTCAGTACCAATGTGCACACAGGCACTACAGGTGTGTGTGTGTGGGGTGGGGTGGGGAACAAACAGGCAAAGACACAGAACCCTCTTCTGTGCTTAGTGTCCCCAGTTCTATAAAGAAGGAAGGAACAGGTTTCCTCCCAGTAAGATACTAGGGCTTAGAGAGGGTCAGAAGCTCTGGGCTGGGGGCCAGCTGACCATCCACTCAGCCCTGGGGCTTTTTCCACCTAGGATATCTGACCAGTAACCTTAACTGTTAGAGGCCTCACCTGTGGAACTGATACAGGGAAAACACCTTCTCTGAAAAGCTACATTTTCTAACATTTCCCCTTTGTACTTAATTTAGGCACAGAGCTTAAAGTGATTCAGTGATGTTTTTGATCATCCAGTTGGGTACCTGTGTTTTCATTCCAACATCCACACTACTCTTCATTTAACTAACTATTTATTTTACTTTCCTATAATTTTACACTTATAAAAGCAAAATGAACATAGACTGAGCTCCTGCTCCAAATTAGAAAGGCCTTTTCTTCACCCCAGCAGGTGTCCCAACTCAACCCCAGAATCCAGTCAGTCTGGAAGCAGGGTGCTCACAGGGATGATGCAGGTGAATTCTGGGGCCATCACCCTGTTAGAAGGATGCCACAAGTCCAGCTCCAGGGAGTATATAGAACTCACTAGAACCAGGCTCTCACTTCCAGAGTAAATGTTGTGATGTCAACACACACAGACAAGGCTTCTGAGAAAGAAGTAGATGTGGCTGTTCCCCCAGGGAGATCCTGGAGTGAACTCTCCAGCACGGCCTCCCTCACCTGCTTCTCTCTTCAGATCAAAGTGCAGCTGATTCTCTCCAGCAGGGATGGAGGGTGGGGTTGACTTTAGAAACCAGGTATCATCTCAGCCTTGAACACCAGAGAACCAAACACCCCATGACCTACCTCACCTCATGCCCAAGAGTTACAGCAGGTCAGAGGGAATCAGGACCTGTGAAAAGCCATCCTGTTTCTTTCAGATCTCATTTAGGGCTGAGCAGGATGCCAGAATGAATGAAATGGAGTGTCTGCAAAGAAAATTAACTAGTACAGAGGTAGAGGGGATGTCAAGGCTTTGATCTTACCTTGCTCAATGTAACAACACACTTTTTCTCAAAAACACTGAGCTTGCTGTTCTGAAGAAGACTATGTAACATCCATGGCAGCAGTCTGCAGTCACAGACATGTGTAACCCTACAGTTCACATGCCTGACAGCTATGTTTTCCACAACCTTGAGGACACCTGGGGACACACCCCACCAGGACTGCAGATCTTCCCGGGCAAGGGACCCCATGTTGACAGCATGGCTGCAGGTTATCATTCAAGTCGTGTGAGACCTGCTAGTTGTGAATAAGTTTTTAATCCCTTTATGTTCATGGTTCTAGTGCCTTTAGTAGTGGCCACCAAGCACTTTACAAGCATCAGTTCAATAAATCCTCATGAGAACTCCAAAGACTGAAGGATTAAGAGAACTCTCTGCTCAGTATTAAGTATATTGACCCACATTAGTGATAAACCTGGGTGTTGAGAGTCAACCATGCCTTACTTCCAAGGCTGTGCTTAATCACAACAGTTGTGTCTCAGAGAGAGAATAATCAGGATTAAGGATGCCCATGTGTGACGATGTACATTTTTTCCAGAAAAATTATTATATTATTGTATTATTAATAAAATATTATTGATTTATTAATATTATATATTATTATTATTTATGTTCAGAAAACCTCCAACCTCTGGGTGCAAAGAGCCCCAATATTGTACAAGGATGATGCCAAAGTCCTCAAACCCCCCAGAACAAACACAGAAAATCCTGTATTTCTTCTTGAAAAAAGACTGCTGACTGACTGAATTTCACGGGCAGCCTCAAACGATAAAACGTCTGAAGCTTTGTCTACACAGAGGACTGGATGGAGCTCATCACTCCCTCTTCTGTCTCCCCAGGTCGCATCAGCACAATGTCACTCACATCTGGGCTCTACTGCTATTCATCCATTCAAACATCTCACAAAAATGGACTTTATGAAACTTTAGCTGGTTCTCTTGATGACCGAATTTTTTTATATAGCTTTTATGAAACTGATGATCACTATCCTTTTCACAAATAATTAGAATAAATACTTCTTAAGTGTTTACTACAGAAACAAAACATGCAAATGTCACAATGAAAAAAGCTTCTGTGACTGGATGAATTGAGAAATTTTTCCATTAGTAGATACAAAGAACCATGGGACTCAATATGCTTCTCTACTTGGCTTGGTATCTAGAAGGTTAAGTTGGTATTAATTTGAAATAATTATTAATGGTTGAGGTCTCTGATACAAACCTTCCCTCCTCACTTTTCAGCTATAGTTCTTATAACTTTTTAAGAAATACACAGCAATTCGATTTTCCTTATTTTTTGTTTTATTAGTGATGAAATATATATATTAATAATGAGATAAATTCAATTATTTCATAATCTGATTACCTATAGAATGATTAATCATAAAATGTGCTCTCCATTTTTTTTTTTTTTTTTTGCCGCACCATACAGGATCTTAGTTACTCAATCAGGGATTGAAGCTGTGCCCCCTAAATTGAAGTGCAGACTCTTAACCATAAAACCACCAGGAAAGTCCCTGTTCTCCATTATTCTAAAACTAGAAAGTTGAATGGGGTAGTAGGCCAGATGCATACTGAACATATTCCCCCTCCTGTGTTCTCCTAGGGGATCATTTTCAGCACTATTTATATGAGTAGTTTAGAAAAAACAGGGGATCACACTGTTGTATCACCCCAAATACTGGTGATGATAAAGAGCAAAGCTGAAAATAACAGGACTTATCTTTTCAATACATTTAACAACTGCAACTTACATAAACATGTGAAAGAATGTATTTTTCAAATATATCAGTTCTAACATATATTTCCTGATGTCTCCTATCCTTTTCCTAATTGTTTCCTTTCTTGTCATTTCTGGTAACTTAAGGAGAAGAAAAATTCTCTGTTTTCCTTCTGCTTAGTTCCAACATGATGAAATATTTTATTTTTAAAAAATGTATAGGCTTGATACTCTGTGTTAGGAAGTATGTCATGAACCAGAGAGAAACAGTCCCTGTCCTCATGGTGCTTATATTCCCTGTCCTAAGATTCAAACTGGAACTGACCCATCACCAGGTCCATTTGCCTTAAGGGACACATGGACTCAGTGGTAATACATTCAATTACCTAAAATTAACTTAGTGAGAAATTCAAGAAGAATGAATCTGCAGAATTTCAGGGGTGTGGTTAATTACAGCATAAATGAAAGCCAGCCTGTACTGCCCTCCCAACCTGAGAGCCTTGGTACTCACTTGTGGATTCCAGGCGTTTCACATCTCGTGATGTCTCTAAGGAATATCGCCGGAGAACAAAGAAAATGATGCCAAGGGGAATCACAGGTATAGCCACCCAAGGAATCGTAGCCACCATCACAGCCACCACACCAATCACAAGTAGAAACATCTGAAATAACAAAAATACAGAGACCTCCATGTCAAGGATACTTTTCAAAGATAAACTTTAATGGTTTGTGTTGTTAGGATTGAACTCCTTTCCTTGAAAGACTTGTTGGAACAGCAAGGAATGCTTTTCTATCCAAAGAAATAAAATTATAGGTGGTCCTCATGATGTTTATTGTATGAGCCAAACACTCTGATAAGAACTTCCTAGTTATCTGCTCTTGTGATACACTCAGTAGCACTATGAGGGAGTCATTACTATCTTTAACAGAAGAGAATATAAAGAGAATATCTTTAACAGAAGTGATACACTCAGTAGCACTATGAGGGAGTCATTACTATCTTTAACAGAAGAGAATAGAGAGTAGGAGCTGAATCCCAAACTATCAGGAGTCAGCAGGTGTTACTAGAGGGATGAGCGAGCAGGCATCAAGGATGAGGAATCCGGAAGCCTCAGCTATACATGCAGGGATAAAGAAGTGGTTAATTACAAATTCAGGGTCCAGAAATGTAGGAAAAAAATTAAAATATTGATCTTTGGAAGTGGAAATTCCTCTTTCTTGGTTTTCTATCCATAGTTAACATTTACTAAGTGCTGACTGTGTTCAGGGCTAAACATTTGATACTTCACATGCATTAACTTGTTTATCCTCACAAGAGCTCTACCTAGTAACAGTATTATCTCATTTTACAGATGGAGACACTGAGGCCCAGGGAGAGGAAAACCTGATAGACACTGCAAAGTATAAGTCACAAAGCCGGGAAGCCCATGTCATGAGACTTTATGACATATTTAAGCTTTCCCCTAACATACAGCCAACTTTCTATCATCGTGCTAAGTATATAAAATGTACATTTCAAAGGTTAGTGATTATAACAACAGCAGACACCATTTACCAGGCATTTACTATTTGCAAGGCACTGTGCTAAAAGTTCCATGAACATTCACTTAATTACCACATCATCTGTGAGATGATTTTATCTTGGAGAATAGTCTTCTACAAATCATTGGTTGATGCTGATGTAAGCATTCAAAACTTTATCAGGAAAAGTATGATACTGTGGTGGGCAGCTTCAGGCAATAAGAATACAGTCAATACTTAGCATCTGCTTGCTAAGAGAGAAGTGGGTTGGTGGAGACATGCAGATTCACAAGGCCTAGGCCAAGGCCTCTGGAGTTTATGATCTCAGATGGATACAAATCCATGGTGATTTGAACATGGTACTGAGTGCTAGGGAAACACAGAGAGGAATACCTGAAAATTCTTAGACAATTCTGAGAAGACTTAGGACTGAAATTTACAGGCTGGTTTAACAAATAGAAAGAGTAATCACAGTAGGTAGTAATCACAGTTGATGGAGATTTGGACCGAAAAGGAGTTGGGATTAAGTTAAGATGTTTGTCCAAATTAACACCAGTTGTTCTGTGTCCTCTCAGCACCACTATCACTTGCATCCCACATATGCCACCTCAGAGCCTCCCTACCTTGTCACCCAGGGCAGCTGGCCCCAGAATGTCATGTCTCTGAGGGATGGATTAGGGGGGTAATGTCTGTTATCACAGAGACTCAGGTTATCATTTCACAGCTTTTCCTGATCAGTTTTCTCAGAGGATCTTCACAACCATCTTCTGAATGAGAAAAGCAAAAACTTTATTTTCATTTACAGATAATACATGAAGCTAGGAGGGTAAGTGGTTGTCCTAAGTTTTCCAGGGAAGGACTGCAGGTCATGGAGAAAGACAGGAGCAGTTTGTACTCAGAAAATCCTAGAGCCATAGCTGTAGGCAGGGGGAGCCTGAGAGGAGGAGGAGGAAATGTCCGGAACCATGACTTTGTGTCTAGGAGCCCTTGTGAGCCAAACAGCATGTTCTGGATGGAGATCCATGTGCCTTTCCTGTTTTTCCCGATCTCTGCCGTGGTATCAATATGAAACTCAGAGTGAAGAGGACAGAATTCTGAAGGAATAAATTCCAATCATAAGTGGAGAAAAATAGGGCTGTCTGACCTCTCTCCTATTAGACCTACAGATGAATGATTTCTTAAAGCCACTGCATTAACTGTGTATCCCACCATGCTGGACTCTCCATGCTCATGGGGAGGGGTCCTTCCAGCTCCTGCTATGTCTAGTCTTTAGTCACTTGGCTCCCCATTGTTGGTTATCAAAAAATCCTACTAAAATGTCAACCAGGGAAAAATACAAATTACAGTTTTTTAGCAGACCCGCATCATTTGGACAACATCCACCAGTTTCAATGATCTGGCTCTCCCCACGTGAGGGCCTTTTATGACTAACCTAGCTTGGCAGATAACCTAGAAAGCAGAGGTAAGATCAAAATGAAGGGCTCCACAGGGGCCTGTACCAATGTTTCTTCCTTAGGTACCCACTGAAGAACACCCAGGGCTGATCTCTTTTAGAATGGACCAGTTGGAACTCCTTGCAGTCCAAGGGACTCTCAAGAGTCTTCTCCAACACCACAGTTCAAAAGCACCAATTCTTCAGTGCTCAGCGTTCTTCACAGTCCAACTCTCACATCCATACATGACCACTGGAAAAACCATACCCTTGACTAGACAGACCTTTGTTGGCAAAGTAATGTCTCTGCTTTTCAATATGCTATCTAGGTTGGTCATAACTTTTCTTCCAAGGAGTAAGTATCTTTTAATTTCATGCCTTCAGTCACCATCTGCAGTGATTTTGGAGCCCCAAAAGATAAAGTCTGACACTGTTTCCACTGTTTCCCCATCTATTTCCCATGAAATGATGTGACCAGTGCCACGATCTTCGTTTTCTGAATGTTGAGCTTTTAGCTAACTTTTTCACTTTCCCTGGGTATTCTTTGGAAGGAATGATGCTAAAGCTGAAACTCCAGTATTTTGGCCACCTCATGCAAAGAGTTGACTCATTGGAAAAGACTCTGATGCTGGGAGGAATTGGAGGCAGGAGGAAAAGGGGACCACAGAGGATGAGATGGCTGGATGGCATCACCGAATCGATGGATGTGAGTTTGAGTGAACTCCAGGAGATGGTGATGGACAAGGAGGCCTGGCATGCTGCAATTCATGGGATTGCAAAGAGTCTGACACGACTGAGTGACTGAACTGAAATGAACTGAAGACCCATTACTGCTGGGAGCCAGCACGGGAGTTCCCACCCATGACAAGGTCATGTGGGAGAGCCCTGATGGGCAAGGCGAGTCAGGGCTCAGGGCCCCCCTGGATCTGCCTGAGCAGCTACCCCAAAACCAGAATCTGTCTGTTTTACTATTTCACGACTTTCACCAACTCTTCTGACATTAACAGGGGCTATCCCTGACCACCTTTCTCTGAAAAAAATCAACTTAGAGCTCTAGTTAATAAGTCTCCTGGGCATAATAGGAGTGTTTCAATTCAAACCCCTCTGATGACTTTCTAGCTTACCTTACAGGTTTGTTTGGACTCTTGCAGCTACGCATGTGATTGTTCACAGCCTCCCAACCACGAGAGGCATGGGAAGCTTAAGATATTCTAACAATGCAGAGCTTTTCAGAGAGTTAAAATTGTTAGAATAGAACTAGTAGAGGATTTCTTTGTTGAGCTAATGCTTGCTGCCAAGTTTCCATATCCCTTATGTACTGTGTCCCTGGGAGTGTATTGATTAATATAGTTGGCATATAGAAATGTAAGTAGTAGCTTTAATGTTTGTAACCTTGGACCCTTGAGTTAATTCTTTTCTTGTTATAACCCACCACACTTTTTCCCTATAGGAATGCAACTTTATCTAATGCTTTCAGAGGGTGGCACCTGACTTTAGAATAATCACCTTTAGAGAAAATAAGTTTTCTGATTGACTAACCATTATTCAGAAGAAAGGGTCATAAAATGTTAACAGGCCTCCTGGCCAGAAGATGATGTAAATCACCTAAAGCCTTTGTATATGATAAGTTTGCAGAAAGAAAGCCTGGCTTTGATATAGTCAAGGACTGCTGACCTTGCATGACTCTACACCCTCTATTATCCTCTATGCACAATTTAAGGTATAAAAGCTACTTTGGAAAATAAAGTTGTGGACCTTGCTCAACAGGCTTGGTCTCCCCGTGTCGTTCTTGCTTCCTTTTCTCTTCTTTTCTTCTCTGTTCTTCCTTCAGGATGACTAATTTGGAGCGTAGGGGCCCTCTGAGACCACTTATTTGCCCAGGCTTCTAAGATCCACTTGAGAAGGTGTCTGAGGTGGGGCACCTTCTGCGATTTGAGAGGACGTCTGTGGCCTCCGTGGTCAGTGCAAACCTGATGTCACAGGTTTTATTGGCTTTCTGTGTAAACCAGTTAGTTCAAGCTTCTGTCTCTTTCTCCTTTTATCTATCCTTTCACCAATGCTGACCTCCCGAGGGAATCCCTGGATCCAACCGGGGCTGGACCCCAGTACATTACTAATGCTCTCAGAAGCTCCTTAGTTAGGTTAGGTCCTTCAGATTTCATGACCCTAAATTCTGAAGTAATTCAAAGAGGATGTCTCTAACAGGTTTATTTATACTTGTAGGTAATACTTTAGCCACCCTCATTGTGGATTGGATATTATACATATATATACACATATATAATGTATGGGTTTACATTTATACATATGTAGATTTGTGAGTCTTTTATTATCAGCTATCTCAAACCCATTATAGAAGTTTGTAGAAGATGAAAATAGCATCCAAGAAAAAAATCAACATCTACAGAAGGAAACAAAAGATTCTAGTATGCTTCCTTGAAGCCAATCTCATTTCTTTCTCAGACATTCCCAGGAATCTCAAAAAGTCCAACTCAAGATACACACACAATTCCCCTGATTGGATTTCAGGCCCATCTGATGGCCCACATCACCATGGACAGTGCTTCTGTACCTCTCTCACACAGGCACAGAGACAATGATGGGTATACAGAAAAATCCATACTGACCTAGAGTAAGTGACCCAAGTCCTGATGCCCCTCAAAATAAGGAGGGTAATTATTTTAATATATTTTCCATTTGGAGCACACCATTTGGGAAATTCTATCCAAAGTCTATGAATCTACATAAATAAATTAAAAAAAATTCTTAGATGAAATCTTCACTTGAGAGAAAATGGTGATTTTTCACAATTCAGAAAAATTCTTTAGTTTGTAGAGAACGACAGCCTACATCTGAAAGGGAAATTCCACTAGACCAGTATTGTGCTAAGACAGGGTTTAGGGCTAACCTTCTTGAATAAACAGGGAGAGTAAGACTCTATACCTCACTCTCAACCTTAGTAAAAACTGGGATATACCAACAACATGAAAGGATGGTGGTAGGATTTAAATGAGGTAATGCTAACTAGTGCTAACTAGCTAACTAGTTCATACACAACAAATAAAAACTCTAACTCCATCATTAACATCCTTTAGCATGTTCTGGATGCCAGAAGCCAGGGGAGGAGGGATGAGGTATTCAAAGACTTATGGGCCCAAAGAATCTTAAGAATCTCATGAAGTTGGACCCCAAAAGACCACTCATTCTAACCACTAGAACACCTTAACATTATCCAAGGACATATCTGAGCAGGTGCTATTTTTCCTTTAGTTTAGTTAAGTGAAAGTCGCTCAGTCGTGTCCAACTCTTTGTGACCCCATGGACTATACAGTTCATGGAATTCTCTAGGCCAGAATACTGGAGTGGATAGCCTTTCCCTTCTCCAGGGGATCTTCCCAACCCAGGGCTCAAACGCAGGTTTCCTGCATTGCAGGCGGATTCTTTACTAGCTGAACCACAAGGCCTAGATGTGGTAATGATGTCACATGTACCAACATGATTGTGGCTTTTCTCTGGTCACAGTGAAAAATGTATCTGAGGTCTATTTTGTTTGAAGATGCAATTTTAAAATAATATGACCAGTATAGTTCATGACTACAATTTCTGTCCTCTCTGTATTATCTACCCAATTCTAGGCCTTCCAAAGATTGATATCCTTAGGGATATGGCAGCAAGTAACGTTTTTGAGATGGTCTTTTCTCATTCTATATATTCTTTCTCTTTCCAGTTATCCTTTTATTGGTGCAGATTTACTGTTTTGAAACTCCTGAGCATTTATGGGTGACTAAGGGGGAAAGTGGTGGACCTCTGGATCAACAAAACCAAACCAGATTATTCAATATAGTCAAAGAGAAGATAAATTTCACATTTTCTATTTTATGCACCAGGAATTGTTATATTGATACCAGTAGAAGTACAAAATCTAGATTTTGTAAACTTGTGAATCTCAGGAAATTCAACTGTGTCCACTCCAGGTCAGCATTCTTAATGCAGGTAAGTAGCCTGGTTAGGATGTCAGGATGACTAAGGTAGAGAACATGTCACCACCACCTATGGAAGGAAGTCTAACAAGCACCTTTCATCCCGCGAAAGGATGCTGTGCTATGAGCAGCTGTTTATGACAAGCCACACTGGCATCTAAATGAATAGTAGGTGAAGTATACAAAAAAACAGCAAAGAAAATAACGCTTGTGTAAATGTTAATGGTTTTGTTTAAAAAATGTGCCCAACCAAAAAAATTGAAAAATAAGACCTTGCTTTATTGTTAGAGTCCATGACAAATTTTCTCATTACACTGAAGTTCCACAATTCTCTAGATCTAGCCAACAAGCAAAGAAATCATGGTCACCCAACACACCTAAATATCATTAACAGATGACATTTCATAAGGCTTATCATGAGTCTCATGTTGCAAGTATTTCATAGGCTTTATTTAATCTCATTCTCACATCAATATGAGTAGGATGGATTATCCTCTCCATTTACAAAGTAGGAAACTTTGCAGTGATGTTCAGAGGGGTTTATTGATTTGCCCAAATTCAGAAAATTCTGTCATTTTGACCCCAAGTTTGTTCTTTTAATTTCTGCCTGATACTATATCACATATAGAGATAAAATTCACATTTAAAAAATAATATCTAAACCTACTCTTTTATATATTTTTCCTTCTGTCTGCATTTTCTAATTTTGTTGGGTTTCTTGGGGCCATATCTGGTCTTTCCCATGAGGGGACCAGTTCTAGATTCCCAGCTAATTAGGTAGTAACAGCCTGCTCAGTTCAGAGAGCAGACTGATCATTAAAAGATCCTAAAAGTGCTCACTAATAGAACACACTAACGTGTCAATTTAAGAACTGTACTTTTAAAAATAAAAAGAAAAATCTTTCTTTATAAGAATGATGAGTTATAATCCCAGGAAGCAAAATTATGGGGGGGGGGGAGGGGCGGAAATCTAATTTTAAAAAATACATAAACCCCAAGGACACAACATTAGACTCAGTAGTTTAAATGGTTAACATCTATATTTGGATGATAATGAAATGTTAAAATCTCACATATAGAGTTAACACTGTATACTAATACTGCAGATTTTAACATATTCCTTTCTCAAACACAGTTTGAAATACAAGGACCTGTTTGCCTCCTTGGCATTTAATTTCCAAATTGCTTACAGTCCTATAGAAATTCCCAGGTATCTACCTACATGTAACTTTAAATGTAATTCCAAGGGATTTTGTTCCTGATATTTTGTGTGAAGCTTGTGCCAAAGAACATGTTTTCTATAAACAGCAGTAAAATATATATTCTCCTTATTTTATGCAAATAAATATGCTATCTATATTTTTGGCTTATTACATTCTTGCATGAGAGGATCCCTGATGGCTCAAACAATAAAGAACCTGCCTGCAATGAGGGAGACCTGGGTTCAATCCCTGGGTTAGGAAGATCACCTAGGGGTGGGAATGGAAGCCCACTCCAGTATTCTTGCCTGGAGAATCACCATGGACAGAGAAGCCTGGTGGGCTGCAGTCCACGGGGCCGCAAAGTGTTGGACATGACTGAGCGATAAAGTGCAACACATTTTTATGTAAATTCTTTCTTGCTTGCTTTTATACTTATATTAGGTACAATGTGAAATATATATTTAATCAGTAGATAGTACTTTTATTATTTGTTTACAGTATTAAAAAAACAGAATCAGGATCGTTAAGACTGCTAACATCTCAAAAGAATTTCCGAGATTTTAATTCTGCAGTCAGACTCTTAAGAACTCTGTTTCAAGTTGTGGTAGGTACAAATCATCCAGATTGCCCTACACTATTATTGATTTTGCAAAAGTATAACTTAAGTACAATAAACGAAGCAAGAGTCACTTCTTGGTAAGAAAACAAGGCAAGATTTCCTTTAAAGAGAAAAAATGACGACTAGTTTTGATCAGTGGTTTATGGATGTGGGTGTAGGAGAGATTCTTCTATCCATTTATTCTGGAAATATAAGAGATAAAAAAATAACCTGTCAATGAAAAGACTATCACATAGATTGTGCTTCTGGATAACACAAGATTCTTGTGGATGCAATAAAACCCTGAACAGACTACATGAAATTCTGAAAGGATTGAGAAATAAAATGTAATTCCTATCCAGTGATACTCATTACCCTTCAATTACAGGAAGAATAGAAGCAAAAAGAAACCATGGAAGGTTTTAAAGGTAAGCTCCTAATTGTAACATCAACCTAGGGTCAGTATTGAATCTGCATGTAAGCTGATATGGTACCCTGCACATCTCAATAAGTTCAGAGATCAGCTCTGGTTCCCAGATCCTTGCTCTATCACCCCTGTTTGTTTTGATCTCACCCACCTTGGTTAACTCTGTTAAATCAGAACATTATAAAACACTGGGGTGTCTTCTTTGTATGCTGAGGTCTATACAAACCCTAAGACAAAGCTTTTCTAAACTTGTCCTTTCCTTGGGATACACTAACCACACTCTTCACCCCTCATTTCGCTGCCTTGTATCTTTTCACAACCACACCAACTCTGGGACCTGTATATTCTTCAGGCAGCTCACAACTGAGAGCACAGCTAACTCCATTGAAGAGTGAAAGGTGGGGTTTGATTTATAGTCTGTTAACCAGCACAACAGAAAGCATTAGGGAAACATGGTGCACTTCCTCCTTCGTGTTCAGTGTATCTCATTGATCAATAGCTTCCTTTCTACCTTTTGTTAGGATTCAAGTTTATTAAAAATTCAATACTGGAAACCATTTACTTGCTAATTTTACAAAGAATACCTTAAAAATAATAGCACAGAGAACTCTACTCAATATTCTGTGGTAATCTATTTGAGAAAATAATCTAAAAAAAGAATGAATATATGTATAACCAAATCACTTTGCTGTACACATGAAACTAACACAACATTATAAATTAACTATACTTCAATAAAATTAAATTTTGAAAAAAAGTTTTTTAAAAAAGTTAAATTCAAGGGTTTTCAGACCCATATTATAATTCAAAAATTCAGCATATGTATGCATAATAATAGAAATAAGAAAAAAAGTAGACCTGAATGAAATAAAAAACTAACTTCTAAGCAAAAAACTCAACAAACACAAAGCCTGGTTCTTTGAAAGCACCATGAAATATAAAAGATAAAAAATGAAGGGAAAATTTACCATTAACATGAATCAAAAGAAGATAATACAGCATACTAATGAATTGAATCTAACAACATACAATAGATAATACTCCACAATCAGACTTGGCTAGGCAAGTCCAAAATCCGCAGGGCTGGCTGTTACAAAGGACAGGCTGGAATTCTTGGGCAGGAGCTGAAGCTGTTATCCACAGAATGAATTTCTTTTTTCTTTAGGGAAGCTGTAGCTCTTAGTGCATTTCAATTAACTGAACTGTGTCCATAGAACTATACAGGGTAATTGCCCTTACTTAAAATAAACAGATTATGGACTTTAATCATCACATCTATAAAATACCTACAGAGCAACACAGATATCATCTACAGATTGAATAACTGGGGAATGTAGTGTGGTCAAGTTGACACTTCTTTATTTATATGATAATATACATGTTTCAACACCATTCTCCCAAATCAACCTACCCTTGCCTTCTCCCACAGATCCAAAAGACTGTTCAATACATCTGTGTCCCTTTTGCTGTCTCGCATACAGGGTTATTGTTACCATATTTCTAAATTCCATATATATGCCTTATTATACTGTATTGGTGTTTTTCTTTCTGGCTTACTTCACTCTGTATAATAGGCTCCAGTTTCATCCACCTCATTAGAACTGATTCACATGCATTCTTTTTAATGGCTGAGTAATACTCCATTGTGTATATGTACCACAGCTTTCTTATCCATTCATCTGCTGATGGACATCTAGGTTGCTTCCATGTCCTGGCTATTGTAAACAGTGCTGCAATGAACATTGGGGTACACGTGTCTCTTTCAATTCTGGTTTCCTCAGTGTGTATGCCCAGCAGTGGGATTGCTGGGTTGTATGGCAGTTATATTTCCAGTTTTTTTAAGGAATCTCCACACCGTTCTCCATAGCGGCTGTACTAGTTTGCATTCCCACCAACAGTGTAAGAGGGTTCCCTTTTCTCCACACCCTCTCCAGCATTTATTGCTTGTAGACTTTTGGATAGCAACCATTCTGACTGGCGTGAAATGGTACCTCACTGTGGTTTTAATTTGCATTTCTCTGATGATGAGTGATGTTGAGCATCTTTTCATGTGTTTGTTAGCCATCTGTATGTCTTCTTTGGAGAAATATCTGTTTAGTTATTTGGCCCATATTTGATTGGGTCGTTTATTTTTCTGGAATTGAGCTGCAGGAGTTGATTGTATATTTTTGAGATTAACTCTTTGTCAGTTGCTTCATTTCCTATTATTTTCTCCGATTCTGAAGGCTGTCTTTTCACCTTGCTTATAGTTTCCTTTGTGGTGCAGAAGCTTTTAATTTTAATTAGGTCCCACTTGTTTATTTTTGCTTTTATTTCCAATATTTGGGAAGATGGGTCATAGAGGGTCTTGCTGTGATTTATGTCAGAGAGTGTTTTGCCTATATTCTCCTCTAGGAGTTTTATAGTTTCTGGTTTTACATTTAGATCTTTAACCCATTTTTGAGTTTATTTTTGTATATGGTGTTAGAAAGTATCTTAGTTTCATTCTTTTACAAGTGGTTGACCAATTTTCCCAGCACCTCTTGTTAAAGAGATTGTCTTTTCTCCATTGTATATTCTTGCCTCCTTTGTCAAAGATAAGGTGTGCATAGGTGCGTGGATTCATTTCTGGACTTTCTATTTTGTTCCATTGATCTATATTTCTGTCTTTGTGCCAGTACCATACTGTTTTGACGACTGTCACTTTGTAGTAGAGCCTGAAGTCAAGCATTAAAGTTGACACTTTAATGACCATCACAAAAAGGAAACTTTTCCCATGTCCTCTCATGAGGCCTGCATAATTCTAATACAAAAAGCTGACAATATATTTTAAGAAAAGTAAATTACAGACCAATATTCTTCACAAACAACAGATAAATTGTTGTTTTTGTCAAAAAATTCTTGACAAAATATTAACAAACTACAAACACTTCAGTTCAGTTCACTGGCTCAGTCGTGCCCAACTCTTTGCGACCCCATGAATCGCAGCACGCCAGGCCTCCCTGTCCATCACCAACTCCTGGAGTTCACACAAACTCATTTCCATCAAGTCGGTGATGCCATCCAGCCATCTCATCCTCTGTCGTTCCCTTCTCCTCCTGCCTCCAATCCCTCCAAGCATCACATCTTTTCCAATGAGTCAACACTTTGTATGAGTTGGCCGAAGTATTGGAGTTTTAGCATTAGCATCAGTCCTTCCAATGAACACCCAGGACTGATCTCCTTTAGGATGGACTGGTTGGATCTCCTTGCAGTCCAAGGGACTCTCAAGAGTCTTCGCCCACACCACAGTTCAAAAGCATCAATTCTTCAGCGCTCAGCTTTCTTCAGAGTCCAACTCTCACATCTATACATTACCACTGGAAAAACCATAGCCTTGACTAGACAGACCTTTGTTGGCAAAATAATGTCTCTGCTTTTCAATATGCCATCTAGGTTGGTCATAACTTTCCTTCCAAGTTGTAAGTGTCTTTTAATTTCATGGCTGCAATCACCATCTGAAGTGATTTTGAAGCCCCCCAAAATAAAGTCTGACATTGTTTCCACTGTTTCCTCATCTGTTTTCCATGAAGTGATGGGACCGGATGCCATGATCTTCGTGCTCTGAATGTTGAGCTTTAAGCCAACTTTTTCACTCTCCTCTTTCACTTTCATCAAGATGCTTTTTAGTTCCTCTTCACTTTCTGCCATAAGGGGGGTGTCATCTGCATATCTGAGGTTATTGATATTTGTCCCGGCAATCTTGATTCCAGCTTGTGCTTCTTCCAGCCCAATGTTTCTCATGATGTACTCTGAATATAAGTTAAATAAGCAGCATGACAATATACAGCTTTGATGTACTCCTTTTCCTATTTGGAATCAGTCTTTTGTTCCATGTTCAGTTCTAATTGTTGCTTCCTGACCTGCATATAGCTTTCTCAAGAGGCAGGTCAGGTGGTCTGGTATTCCCATCTCTGTAAGAATTTTCCACAGTTTATTGTGATCCACACAATCAAAGGCTTTGGCATAGTTAATAAAGCAGAAATAGGTGCTTTTCTGGAACTCTCTTGCTTTTTCCTTGATCCAGCAGATGTTGGCAATTTGATCTCTGGTTCCTCTGCCTTTTCTAAAACCAGCTTGAACATCTGGAAGTTCACGGTTCATGTATTGCTGAAGCCTGGCTTGGAGAATTTTAAGTATTACTTTACTAGCATGTGAGATGAGTGCAGTTGTGTGGTAGTTTGAGCATTCTTTGGCATTGCCTTTCTTTGGGATTGGAATGAAAACTGACCTTTTCCAGTCTTGTGGCCACTGCTGAGTTTTCCAAATTTGCTGGCATATTGAGTGCAGCACTTTCACAGCATCATCTTTCAGGATTTGGAATAGCTCAACTGGAATTCCATTACCTCCACTAGCTTTGTTAGTAGTGACGCTTTCTAAGGCCAAATTGACTTCACATTCCAGGATGTCTGGTTCTAGGTCAGTGATCACACCATCGTGATTATCTGGGTCATGAAGATCTTTTTTGAACAGTTCTTCTGTGTATTCTTGCCACCTCTTCCTAATATCTTCTGCTTCTCTTAGGTCTCTACCATTTCTGTCCTTTATCGAGCCCATCTTTGCATGAAATGTTCCCTTGTTATCTCTAATTTTGTTGAAGATATCTCTGCTTCTTCTGCTAAGTCGCTTCAGTTGTGTCCGACTCTGTGAGACCCCATAGACGGCAGCCCACCAGGCTCCCCCGTCCCTGGGATTCTCCAGGCAAGAACACTGGAGTGGGTTGCCATTTCCTTCTCCAATGCATGAAAGTGAAAAGTGAAAGGGAATTCGCTCAGTCGTGTCCGACTCTTAGCGACCCTATGGACTGCAACCTACCAGGCTCCTGGATCCATGGGATTCTCCAGGCAAGAGTACTGGAGTGGGGGGCCATTGCCTTCTCCATGAAGATATCTCTAGTCTTTCCCATTCTGTTGTTTTCCTCTATTTCTTTGCATTGATCACTGAGGAAGGCTTTCTTATCTCTCCTTGCTATTCTTTGGAACTCTGAATTCAGATGCTTGTATCTTTCCTTTTCCCCTTTGCTTTTCATTTCTCTTCTTTTTACAGCTATTTGTAAGGCCTCCCCAGACAGCTATTTTCCTTTTTTGCATTTCTTTTCCAGTAGGATGGTCTTTATTCCTGTCTCCTGTACAATGTCACAAACCTCAGTCCATAGTTCATCAGGCATTTTATCTATTGGATCTATTCCCTTACATCTATTTCTCAATTCCACTGTATAATCATAAGGGATTTTATTTAGGTTATACCTGAATGATCTAGTGGTTTGTCCTACTTCCTTCACTTTAAGTCTGAATTTGGCAATAAGGAGTTCATGATGTGAGCCACAGTCAGCTCCTGGTCTTGTTTTTGCTGACTGTATAGAGCTTCTCCATCTTTGGCTGCAAAGAATATAATCAATCTGATTTGGGTGTTGACCATCTGGTGATCATGTGTAAGGTCTTCTCTTGTGTTATTGGAAAAGGGTGTTTGCTATGACCAGTGTGTTTTCTTGGCAAAACTCTATTAGCCTTTGCCCTGCTTCATTTCATATTCCAAGGCCAAATTTGCCTGTTACCCCAAGTGTTTCTTGACTTCCTACTTTTGCATTCCAGTCCCCTATAATGACAAGGACATCTTTTGGGGGTGTTAGTTCGAAAAGGTCTTGTAGGTCTTCATAGAACCATTCAACTTCAGCTTCTTCAGTGATACTGGTTGGGGCATAGACTTGGATCACTGTGATATTGAATAGTTTGCCTTGGAAACGAACAGAGATTATTCTGTCGTTTTTGAGATTGCAACCAAGTAATGCTTTTCGGGCTCTTTTGTTGACCATGATGGCTATTCCATTTCTTCTTAGGGATTCCTGCCCACAGTAGTAGATATAATGATCATCTGAGTTTAATTCACCCATTCCAGTCCATCTTAATTCACTGATTCCTAAAATGTCGACGTTCACTCTTGCCATCTCCTGTTTGACCACTTCCAATTTGCCCTGATTCATGGAAGTGACATTCCAGGTTCCTATGCAATATTGCTCTTTACAGCATCAGACCTTGCTTCTATCATCCGTCACATCCACAACTAGGTATTGTTTTTGTGTTGGCTCCATCCCTTCATTCCTTATGGAGTTATTTCTCCAATGATATCCTGTAGCATATTGGGCACCTACTGACCTGAGGAGTTCCTCTTTCAGTGTCCTATCATTTTGTCTTCAAACTACATACAGCAATGCATAAAACAGAGGCTACATTTTGACAAAGTAAAGTTTATTCAAGTAATGCAAGTTTAACCTTCAAATACCAATCAGTATAATTCACATTAAAAGAGTTAAGATAAATAATCACATGATTATTTGAAGAGATGTAGAAAAATTATTTGTCCAAATTCAACACTTATTCTTTACTAGGAAAAAAAAAAAAAAACACAAACAAACAAAATCTTGGCAATTGAGGAGTTAAAGGAAATGTTTTCAATCTGATAATGGATATCTATTTTAAAATTGTAGTTAATATAATTTGTAATGAAGAAATACTGAAATATTTTGCCCCAAGAGTACAAGATTGTCTTATATAATCATTTCTATTCAACACTGTACTGGAAAGTCTAGCTACAACAAGTCAAGAAAAGGAAATAAAAGTCATAAATACTGGAAATGAAGAAACAAAACTGTCATTATTTACAGCTGACATAATTGTATGTGTACAAAATTCTACATAATAAAAAAAAAAAAACAACAAAAAAAACACAAACTCCAGGCAAAGCAAAGCGAATTTATAAATAAATCAACCATATTTCTATAGACTAGCAACAAGAAATTGAATAATGGTATTAAAAAAAAAATCTAATAGGACTTCCCTGGTGGTCCGAATGGATAAGAATCTACCTGCTAAAGCAGGACACATGGGTTCAATCCCTGGATCTGAAAGATTCCACATAACAAGGAGCAACTAAACCCATGGCCACGCCTACTAATCCCATGCTCTAGAACCAGAGTGCTGCAGCTCTGAAGACCATGTGCCCTAGAGTCCATGCTCTGGAATAAGAGAAACTACCACAGTGAGAAGCCCATGCACAGCAACTAGAGAAAGCCCACGCATAGCAACAGAGACCCAGCACAGGCAAAAATAAATAAATACATTTTTTAAAACCCAATAATACAGTGAAAAAGCAAATATGCATGAATATATTTAACCAGAGAAGTATAAGATGTATATATTAAAAATTAAGAAACATTTCTAAAATCAAACAATACCTAAATAAGTGGAGAGAGACATCATATTTACAGTTGCAGATTCAACATTGTTAAGACTTAGATTCCTCAAATTATCTACAGTTAAAAGGAAATATTAATAAAATTATCAGTGGGTTTTTATGGAAAAAAAAAATTGAAAGGCTTCTAAAATTTACACAGAAAAGTATCCAGGATGATAAAACAACCTTGACAAAGGAGTACAAAGTTAGAGGACTTAGACTATGGGTTTCATCTTTTATGAAAATGTACAATAACCAAGATTGCAGTATTGATATAAGGGTAAACATATTAGTGGAACAAAATAAAGTATACAGACACAGACCTACTTGCATAGATTCAAAGGATTGTAACCAAAGTGCTAACTGAATGTAAGAAAGTCATTTAATAAATGTGGCCAACATGACTGGAAAAAATAAACCTCAACCACTAACTACTCTTCCATACACAAAAGTTAGTGCAAGGTGCATCATTTCCTAAAAAGGTAAAATAACAGGAAAGCTAGACCTGAAAATCAATGAGACTAGAACATTCTCTCCTCATTAATGAAAATGTTTCCTACTGAAATCAGGTAGCATTGATCCCTGTCCCTCTATATGGTCATGCAAAAATGTGATGAATTCTGATTCTGACTGGTAACTAACCATGAGCTAAGCATGCAGTAGAAACCCAACCTTGATCTAGCTTGCTATAGCAAAGAAACAGAACCATTCACAAAATCTTTTCAAAGTAATTCACAATCACTGTCAAAATGTGACAATGTTTTTGGGAAAGATTGCTTCTGAGGATAAATTATGAAGCTAAAGCCAGCAGGACACATTCATAAAGTAAGTTTGCAGAAAATTAAAAAAAAAAAAAAAATCAGAATTTTTTTTTTTTAATTTTTGCATTAAAAGTCCTCTGCCTCTGAATCTCAGCTCACTTTTTATTGGTAAACAATAGAAGCTTTTGCTTATAGGCTGTTTGCATTCAGATGCTCAATGCTGCATTTCTGTGTACAGCTTTTGATAAATTCCTTTCATTTCCAAAATTAACACTTGGATAGAAAAAGAAAGTTCCCCACAGGCTTAATCACCGAAAAGCATATAGAATTAAAAAAACAAACAAACACCCCACATGAGCAACAATACTGAATGAAGAAAAGGGAACTGAGATGACCCTACATCATTCTTCAGAAACTCAAGTTCACAGACAAAAAAAGGCTAGATAGAAGGCTCGATTTCTTTTCTTTTCTTTTCTTTTTTTTTCTTAACAAACGTTAAGACAGAGCAATCAACATGTAAAAAGAAAAACTGCCAATCAAAAATGAACCAGACGTTTTCTGAGATAACTTTGATCCCATAGTCAAATTACTGGCTTAAAGCCTTTCTATCTAAAAGGAAAGATATAAACATCTGAATGCAGAGTTCCAAAGAATAGCAAGGAGAGATAAGAAAGCCTTCTTCAGTGATCAATGCAAAGAAATAGAGGAAAACAACAGAATGGGAAAGACTAGGGATCTCTTCAGGAAAATCAGAGATACCAAAGGAACATTTCATGCAAAGATGGGCTCAGTAAAAGACAGAAAAGGTATGGACCTAACAGAAGCAGAAGATATTAAGAAGAGATGGCAAGAATACAGAGAAGAACTGTACAAAAAAGATCTTCACGACCCAGATAATCACAATGGTGTGATCACTGACCTAGAGCCAGACATCCTGGAATGTGAAGTCAAGTGGGCCTTAGAAAGTGTCACTACTAACAAAGCTAGTGGAGGTGATGGAATTCCAGTTGAGCTATTCCAAATCCTGAAAGATGATGCTGTGAAAGTGCTGCACTCAATATGCCAGCAAATTTGGAAAACTCAGCAGTGGCCACAGGACTGGAAAAGGTCAGTTTTCATTCCAATCCCAAAGAAAGGCAATGCCAATGAATGCTCAAATTACCACACAATTGCACTCATCTCACACACTAGTAAAGTAATGCTCAAAATTCTCCAAGCCAGGCTTCAGCAATATGTGACCCGTGAACTTCCTGATGTTCAAGCTGGTTTTAGAAAAGGCAGAGGAACCAGAGATCAAATTGCCAACATCTGCTGGATCATGGAAAAAGCAAGAGAGTTCCAGAAAAGCACCTATTTCTGCTTTATTGACTATGCCAAAGCCTTTGACTGTATGGATCACAATAAACTGTGGAAAATTCTGAAAGAGATGTGAATACCAAACCACCTAATCTGTCTCTTGAGAAATCTGTATGCAGGTGAGGAAGCAACAGTTGGAACTGGACATTGAACAACAGACTGGTTACAAATAGGAAAAGAAGTTCGTAAAGGCTGTATATTGTCACCCTGTTTATTTAACTTATATGCAGAGTACATAATGAAAAACACTGGACTGGAAGAAACACAAGCTGGAATCAAGACTGCCAGGAGAAATATCAATAACCTCAGATATGCAGATGACACCACCCTTATGGCAGAAAGTGAAGAGGAACTCAAAAGTCTCTTGGTGAAAGTGAAACTGGAGAATGAAAAAGTTGGCTTAAAGCTCAACATTCAGAAAACGAAGATCATGGCATCCAGTCCCATCACTTCATGGGAAATAGATGGGGAAACAGTGTCAGACTTTATTTTTCTGGGCTCCAAAGTCACTACAGATGGTGACTGCAGCCATGAAATTAAAAGACGTTTATTGCTTGGAAGGAAAGTTATGGCCAACCTAGATAGCATATTCAAAAGCAGAGACATTACTTTGCCAACAAAGGTCCATATAGTCAAGGCTATGGTTTTTCCTGTGGTCATGTATGGATGGGAGAATTGGACTGTGAAGAAGGCTGAGTGCCGAAGAATTGATGCTTTTGAACTGTGATGTTGGAGAAGACTCTTGAGAGTCCCTTGGACTGCAAGGAGATCCAACCAGTCCATTCTGAAGGAGATCAGCCCTGGGATTTCTTTGGAAGGACTGATGGTGAAGCTGAAACTCCAATACTTTGGCCACCTCATGCAAAGAGTTGACTCATTGGAAAAGACTCTGATGCTGGGAGGGATTGGGGGCAAGAGGAGAAGGGGACGACAGAGAATGAGATGGCTGGATGGCATCACTAACTCGATGGACGTGAGTCTGAGTGAACTCCGGGAGTTGGTGATGGACAGGGAGGCCTGGTGTGCTGTGATTCATGGGGTCGCTAAGAGTCGGACATGACTGAGCCACTGATCTGATCTGATCTGATCTGATTGTCCTTGTTGGACATCCCAGGTGGCTCAGTGGTAAAAAATTGGCCTGACAATGAAGGAGATGTGGGTTTGATCCCTGGGTCAGGAAGGTCCCCTGAAGAAGGGAATGGCTACTCACTCCAGTATTCCTGCTGGAGAAATCCCATGGACAGAGGAACCTGGAAGGCTACAGTCCATGGGGTCACAAAAGAGTCAGACATGACTTAGTGACTAAACAACAACATTATCCTAGTTAAAGTATTATTTTTACCTTATTTTTACCAATCTTTTCTTTCTAAGTAACCACATCTGGCTTTATCCAAATAAATTGGTACAGTAAATATTTGTCTTATGTGGTAAATCAGTGCATAATTTAGCTTATCTAGGCTATCTTTCCATGAAAGATGGTTGTTTCTGTCATGAAATATGCTCACAGTAAAGGGAATCCACATCAGACACCTGGAAAGCAGAGGGAGAACCATTCATCCAGCACGTCGCTGCTTCAGACCAACCTTGACGTGACTGTGTAGACACTCCTGCCCCAGATGTTACTCATGTTAGCTCAGCCTTCCAATCAGAACAGCACCTTTCTCTAACAAACACAGCCTCTTAGTGAAGATAACAGGACACATCACCAGGCTGAAAAGCCCACCCTCAGCCCCTGTGCGGAGAAGGCAATGGCACCCCACTCCAGTACTCTTGCCTGGAAAATCCCATGGATGGAGGAGCCTGGTAGGCTACAGTCCATAGGGTCGCACAGAGTCGGACATGACTGAAGCGACTTAGCAGCAGCAGCGGCAGCCACTGTGAGAAGGCCTTGAGAAACAGGCACTCTGCTCTTCCCTGTGAGAACTCTGACAGGACTGTTTTGTTACCTGGATGAAATCTTGAAATATCAGGGGCAGCAAGTCATCCATATGCCCAATGTCTTTGGAGAAACGATTCAAAATTCTTCCTGCAAGAACAGGACACAAGAAATGACTCATTTCCTCAGATAGGAGCTTTAAGAGAAACAATTCGTGAACAAATAAAAGCAATATTCTTAAAGTATATGTAGTTAGGAACTTCTCTAGTGGCACAGTGTATAAAAATCTGCCTGTCAGTGCAGGATACATGTGTTTAATTCTTAGGTTGGGATGATCCCATGCAGGAGAAAAGGCAACCCACTCCAGTATTCTTGCTTAGAAAAACCCCATGGACTCAGGAGCATTGCAGGCTACATTCCATGTGGTTGCAAAAGAGTTGGATAAAACTCAGCAACTAAACAACAACAAAATATTAATATATTATAGATTCACATGAAATAAGCTGACATCCAAGGTAAAAAGAAAAAAGAAAATAGGATGAAATTCTACCGAAAGACAGTGGGTTGAAACTGAGCTCTGATTTTTAAAAAATCGGGAGAGTTTTGTGGCAGCATCAGGAAGGGTTGGTGAATTTCAGAATGTTCCCTTCTTTTAGATTCAGTCCATCTAAGATTCACTCCAGTGCTAAACTGGTAATAAACAGTTCCAAAATATGTAAGTTAATCCATATTAATTTTGTTATCCATATAATTTAGTTATCCATATTAATTTTGTTGTGACAATTTTTAAATAAACATAATTATAATCTCTCCTTTATAATTAAGTAACAGAAAAAGATATTTTCTGTATCATACATCAAACCTGGGCTGGTGATTCATTTCATATATGATATTATACCTGTTTCAATGCCATTCTCCCAAATCATCCCACTCTCTCCCTCTCCCACAGAGTCCAAAAGACTGTTTTATACATCTGTGCCTTTTTTGCTATATGGAAAAACCAATACAATCTTGTAAAGTAATTAGCCTCCAGTAAAAAAAATAAATAAATAAATAAAAGTCTTTAGAAGTTCTAAAATATATATATATATTAATTTATATATATATAATTCCTGAGATGACTTTGATCCCATAATCAAATCACTGGCTTCAAGGCTTTGTGTCTTCAATAACTGCTCTCTCTAGTCCATGTTGGGCTTTCCAGGTTGCTCAGTGGTAAGGAATCTACCTGCCAATACAGGGATATAGGTTTGATTCCTGGGTCAGGAAGATCCTCTGGAGAAGGAAATAGCAACCACTCCATTATTCTTGGCTTGGAAATCCCATGGACAGAAGACCCTGGTGGGCTGCAGTTCATGGGGTTGCAAAGAGTGGGACAAGACCTAGCAACTAAACCACCAACTACCATAACTTCTCTGTAATTTTTTTTTTTTTTTTTTCCCTCAAGATGATTCATAGCATCTCCCATTTTGGGAAATTGTGGATTCTGGTCATTTCCAAATTGTGAGTTTACTACTGGGATAGTAAGTTTTATTTTCAGAGGTGTACAAGATGTGACAAACACAGACTTATGAATAAGCATCTAAGAATATCAGAGGGATGTAGGCAGGAAAACAGAAATATTACTGAATGACTAAGGATCACTTATCATTGATTTTCTTTCCCTTGTCATAATCACAACAATAGCATATACAAAAGGCTGTAGGATTAGAAGATGAGAACGAATTTCTAGTAAATACCTAGTGTGAACTAAAAATGCCACTTGTCATTTCTGTAAACAAAGGTTGCTGCAACCATTATGACTCTGCAGCTACCCCCGCAAGGGCATTGCACCCTTTGGAAACTTGGGATGAGAAAGCATAGGGTACCGGCCCCAGATAGCAGAGGTGCCCATCAAAGGAACTGTAACAGGGAACAGTCAATTTTGACTCCATGTTGAATCTGCTTGACTTTAACTTTAGCTATTCATTGTTTGTGTCAGCAAAGCTTGCCCCTCTGCCTGAATGTTAAATTAAAATGGCTCTTTTTCAGCTCATGGGGAGACAATCTAATCCTCACCATCTGTGAATGGCTGCAGAAAAGAAAAAGTAATACATTTCCTCCTATTTTGCAAAATAAATGGTCTTTTAACTTTACTTCCTCACCTTCTCTCCTTCTTTGTTCTATAAAACAGATGAGCATCCAGACCCCAATAAGATGGTTTTTTGAGGCATTAGTCTGCCATCTTCTCAGTCTGCCAATTTTCCAAACAATGTCATTATTCCTGACCATAATACTTGTCTGTAAGATTTATTGGCCTGTCATGTGGTGAGCAGAGTGAGCTTGAACTCAGGAACATGGCTATACATGGTTTTCTCTTCGTGACATAACATACCAGAAACAAAGTCCACCAGAAACAATCTATTACAAATTCCACTTTCAGAAATAAACACAAGGTAGAGTTTGATTTAATACACCATTAAAAGGGTAAATAACTTATGCCCCTAAACCTTTGCAAATAACCTAGTACTTATTTGGGTTTCTATTTTCTTAAAGGAATGAAGTGAAGTGAAGTCGCTTAGTTGTGTCCGACTCTTTGCCACCCTGTGGACTGTAGCCCACCAGGCTCCTCTGTCCATGGGATTCTCCAGGCCAGAATATTGGAGTGGGTTTCCATTTCCTTCTCCAGGGGATCTTCTGGACCTAGGGATTGAATCCAGGTCTCCTGCATTGCAGGGAGACGCTTTAACCTCTGAGCCACCAGAGAAGCCCTTGAAGGAATGTTCTGATAACAGGTACAGGAGGGAGAGAAAAGACAAAGACACACACTGTATATGCCTGCTGCTCCAGGATTAGTGACTTGAAGATTTAAACTTGGTTCAAAATTCTTGAATAATAAATAAATCAGTATCTGGAGAAGCCTACTGGCCATCAAGAGCCTGGTTAACTGTGGTCACAAGCATTCAGAGGCTGTGATAAGAGAAATTCAGTCCCATGTGATGCTGCCAAATGTACAACTGTAGTTTTCATACTAACCGGCAAAGCAGAGCAACTTCACAGCCATAATAGCATGGCTATCACTTCCTCACTCCAGCTTCATAATAAGATGAGATTGTGTGGCCCTCTACACTTTACCATCCTGTGTTCCACACAGTGCCTGGACCAAACAACATGTGCTGAAAAAAATCTGCACAAGATGCTGCCCTGAATAATATTATTTAATCCTCACAACAGTCTTATGAAACAGGTAGGGCAGCAGGTATTCCCATTTCACAGGAGAGGAAGTTCCCAAACACTGTGTCATCATCCTCACTAAGGTTCATTGGGTACTGACCCTGTGGTAAGTGCTGTGAATGTATTAACCCCCTTAATGTGCACAATTTCAAATTATTTGTGAGTGTGTTAATAGTATTTTCATTTTATAGGTAAGAAAATGAGACACAGAGAAATTAAATAACTAGCACATAAATATTAACATAACTATAAGTGGCTATTACTGTTAGTAACTATCTCCAGGACTGAATCCAGGAAGTTGGCTCCGGAGTCCATACTTTTTTTTTTTTTTAATTTTTTGGCTGTGCTGTGCAGCATGTGAGATCTTAGTTCCCTGACCAGGGTTTGAACCTGGGCCCCCTACACTGGAAGCACAGAGTCTTAACCACTGGACCAGCAGGGAAGTCCCCAGAGTCCACATTTATAACCATGACAACATCCTGTCTGGAGATTTGCCTATAGTAGCATCTACCTTCTTTGGCCTTGATCACACAGCTAGTTGATGGCCAGGCCAAGGCTACTCCAGTCACATCCTGGCCTCAAAAGGCCCTGTCAATCATCACCTGCATAACAAAGCCTCCCTGGGCCTCAGCACAAGTCTAACCACCCGAACAGAGTGGGCATGTGCACTGATGAACTAGCTCTTCATAGGAACTCAGGTCAAGAGGCTACCTTCAGAAGCAAGGCAGGTCGAAGGCCTCAAGGAGGAGGAAGCAACCACTAGGAAACCTTCAGGGACACTCTTATTTTATACTAAAGATCCACCTGCTACCTACCACAAGATTCTTAAATGTAACCAAAAGTCTATTATAAAACTAGAAAGCTGATCTTATTGAAGAGGATGTTTACATTTCACTGATCTTATATTTTAATTAATTTTCCATTACCATTTATTTAAACCTCAAAATATGAGCACATGCCAGAGCACCATGGTACCAGAAATGGATGGGCAGTGAAAGAAAGAAACACACAGCCTGTCTTCTGTAGAGATGTTCCCAGAAGAAAGTCCTTCCTACTTAGCTTAACACTATGTAACACAGCAAGCATTTCAGCAAAACTAGTCAAAAACACTTCAACATATTTACACCATATGTTGGGTGTTTTATATGCCACATGACAAATGGATTCTTAAATCATCCTGCAAAGTAAACATTCATTAATCTTTACAGACATGTACAAATTGGAATAAAAGCTTATATGCACCTATATTCAGATTTTCTCTGGTAGGAAAACGTATCAGTCAAGACTTTTGTAGAAAATGAATAAGCATGCACAGTAATTTTCTTCCAAGCATCTCTTCCATTTTCAAATATGAAAATGTACTCAGGCACTAAATGTGTTATATAGACATTATCACTGAGGAACTTGGTGTCTGACTTACCTATTGGATTTCTACTGAAGAACAATACCTGGGCTCTCAAAAGAGTCTCCAACATTTTGTTGTGCAAAGTTTGTGAAGAATTAACAAGGATGTACAATATCAACAGAGACCTTGTAATGCCAAGAAGGACAGTAGATACAGTTAACCCTGAAATAAAGAAATAACACTTAGCACAAGATCTCTGCCTTATCCTTAATGATGCTAAAGGATTGCAGGCAGTTTACAAAGATCAATTCAGTTCAGTTTAGTCACTCAGTCATGTCCAACTCTTTGCGAACCCATGGACTGCAGCACTCCAGGCTTCTCTGTCCATCACCAATTCCCAAGGCTTGCTCAAACTCATGTCCATCAAGTCAGTGATGCCATCCAACCATCTCACCCTCTGTTATCCCCTTCTCCTTCTGCCTTCAATCTTTCCCAGCATCAGGGTCTTTTCAAATGAGTCAGTTCTTTACATCAGGTGGCCAAAGTATTAGAGTTTCAGCTTCAGCATCAGCCCTTCCAATGAATATTCAGGATTGATTTCCTTCAGGACGGACTGGTTGGATCTCCTAGGTGTACAAGGGACTCTCAAGAGTCCTCTCCAACACCACAGTTCAAAAGCATCAGTTCTTTGGCACTCAGCTTTCTTTAGAGTCCAACTCTCACATCCATACATGACTACTGGAAAAACTATAGCTTTGACTAGATGGACCTTTGTTGGCAAAGTAATGTCTCTGTTTTTTAGTATGCTGTCTAGGTTGATCATAACTTTTCCTCCAAGGAGCAAGCATCTTTTACGTTCATGGCTGCAGTCACCATCTGCAGTGATTTTGGAGCCCCCAAAAATAAAGTCTGCCACTGTTTTCATTGCTTGTCCATCTATTTGCCATGAAGTGATGGGACAAGATGCCATGACCTTAGTTTTCTGAATGCTGAGTTTTAAACCAACATTTTCACTTTCCTCTTTCACTTTCATCAAGAGGCTCTTTAGTTCTTCTTTGCTTTCTGTCATAAGGGTGGTGCCATCTGCTGTCTGAGGGCACTGATATTTCTGCTGGTAATCTTGATTCCAGCTTGTGCTTCATCCAGCCCAGAATTTCTCATGATATACAGCATTTCTCATAATGTATATAAGTTAAATAAGCAGGGTGACAATACACAGTCTTGATGTACTCCTATTGACATATTGTGTGTTTTATTCTATATATAAAATTTATATAGAAACTTACATATATAGGATAAATAAATTTTATATATGTAAATATATAAAGTAAATTCTGTAAGAGTTTAATGCTTTGACACAAATACATTTATAGTTCAGTTCAGTCTCTCAGTTGTGTCTGATTCTTTGTGACCCCATGAATCGCAGCACACCAGGCTTCTCTGTCCATCACCAACTCCCAGAGTTTACTCAGACTCACGTCCATCAAGTCAACGATGCCATCCAGCCATCTCATCCTCTGTTGCCCCCTTCTCCTCCTGCCCCCAATCCCTCCCAGCATTAGAGTATTTTCCAATGTGTCAACTATTTGCATGAGGTGGCCAAAGTACTGGAGTTTCAGCTTCACCATCAGTCCTTCCAAAGAAATCCCAGGGCTGATCTCCTTCAGAATGGACTGGTTGGATCTCCTTGCAGTCCAAGGGACTCTCAAGAGTCTTCTCCAACACCACAGTTCAAAAGCTTCAATTCTTCAGCGCTCAGCTTTCTTCACAGTCCAACTCTCATATCCAAACATGACCATAGGAAAAACCATAGCCTTGACTAGATGGACCTTTGCTGGCAAAGTAATGTCTCTGATTTTCAATATGCTATCTAGGTTGGTCATAACTTTTATTCCAAGGAGTAAGCGTCTTTTACTTTCATGGCTGCAATCACCATCTGCAGTGATTTTGGAGCCCCCAAAATAAAGTCTGACACTGTTTCCACTGTTTCCCCATCTATTTCCCATGAAGTGATGGGACCGGATGCCATGATCTTCATTTTCTGAATGTTGAGCTTTAAGCCAACTTTTTCACTCTGCACTTTCACTTTCATCAAGAGGCTTTTTAGTTCCTCTTCACTTTCTTCCATAAGGGTGGTGTCATCTGCATATCTGAGGTTATTGATTTTTCTCCCAGCAATCTTGATTCCAGCTTGTGCTTCTTCCAGCCCAGCATTTCTCATGATGTACTCTGCATATAAGTTAAATAAGCAGGGTGACAATATACAGCCTTGATGTACTCCTTTTCCTATTTGGAACCAGTGTGTTGTTCCATGTCCAGTTCTAACTGTTGCTTCCTGACCTGCATATAGGTTTCTCAAGAGACAGGTCAGGTGGTCTGGTATCCCATCTCTGTAAGAATTTTCCACAGTTTATTGTGATCCACACAGTCAAAGGCTTTGGCATAGTCAATAAAACAGAAATAGATGTTTTTCTGGAACTCTCTTGCTTTTTCCTTGATCTAGCGGATGTTGGCAATTTGATCTCTGGTTCCTCTGCCTTTTCTGAAACCAGTCTGAACATTAGGAAGTTCACGGTTCACATATTGCTGAAGCCTGGCTTGGAGAATTTTGAGCATTACTTTACTAGCATGTGAGATGAGTGCAATTATGTGGTAGTTTGAGCATTCTTTGGCATTGCCTTTCTTTGGGATTGGAATAAAAACTGACCTTTTCCAGTCTATAAAGAAGAATATAAAAATCAATGTTTTCCTCTCAGTAAATAGCAACATGAGGGGAGGGAAACATGTGTAAACTACAGTTTCATTTTAGGCTTTCCTAATTCAATTACAAATTCTAAAAAATTTTCACAAGATTGATAATTATAAAAAGCAGTTGATCTTCCTTTTTCCACATTTCAAATTTCACTATTTACTTCATGTCCTGTAATCTAAAACTGAGGCATGCTCTGGTACCAGCAGGTGAATTAAGAGGGAATAGGGTAAATGATTTACCATTTCCTTATAATTTACAAGGAAATTTACTTCCATGTAAACTAGCTTCTTAAGAACCTACTGTATAGCACAGGGAACTCTAGTCAATGTTATGTGGTGACCTAAATGGGAAGGAAATCTAGCAAAGAGAGATGATACATTTATAATTGATTCACTTTGCTGTACAACATAACA
Source organism: Bos taurus (assembly GCF_002263795.3). Classification (NCBI taxonomy): domain Eukaryota; kingdom Metazoa; phylum Chordata; class Mammalia; order Artiodactyla; family Bovidae; genus Bos; species Bos taurus. The sequence goes on along the minus strand of NW_020190994.1, from coordinate 1,521,770 downwards.
TTGGAGAGCAACTATAGTGTAATAAAATTTAAAATATTAAATATAAAGCAGCTACTTCTATGCCCAAGTAGCTTTAAAGAGTATGAAAAGACCATGTTAAGTTGCAAGTGGACAATCTCTTTAAATAATTGAATTGCAAGAAACTACAAATTATATTATGATGTGAGATAATTAATCTAAACAAGCAATTAATCCCTAAGTGTTTTGTAGACGCTCAAAGCATTTGCAAATAAAGACAATCATTTAAATTTGTTTATCAATGACATAAATGAACACTTCTATGCATATAAAAATTAAAACAGCCCTCCAAACATCTCATCAATTCACAGTGCTAAATAGAGTTGGGATAAATTCTGTAATAAATACTCCATCAAGCATTTTTTTTTTCATTCAGCTGACCAGTGTTATTTAAATTCTGAAAGCTGCTCAAATTCCTGAATTCTATCAGTAGGGATTTGCCTTAGCCCACCACCCCATATGAAGGTATAACAGAATCCCTTCTTCTTCCTTAAGCCCTCCTTATCCACCAATTCAGAACGTAAATAGCTGGTGGATTCAAGTTTCTTAGCAAGTGATCAACTAAATAAATATCAAATTTCAAAGAGTGGAATTTTACACTAATTCCCTCTTTTGTAGAAAACTTGTACAGGCACTTCCTATGAGGATATTTGAGTTTAAAAAAAAAAAATTATTGGGTTATAGTTGCTTTATAATGTTGTGTTAGCTTCTGTTGTACAAGGAAGTGAATCAGCTCTATATTTACATATAACTCCTCCCTTTTGGACCTCCGTCCCCTGCACCCCTGTCCTGTAGGTCATCACAGAGCACAGAGCTGAGCTCCCTGTGCTATACAGCAGCTTTCAACTAGCTATCTGTTTTATGCATGGTAGTGTATATACGTCAATCCTAATCTCCAAATTCATCTTCCTCACCTCCACACCCCTCGCTGTGTTCACACGTCTATTCTCTACATCTACAACTCTATTCAGTTCAGTTCAGTTCAGTGGCTCAGTTGTGTCTGACTCTTTGCGACCTCATGAATCGCAACACGCCAGGCCTCCCTATCCATCACCATCTCCCGGAGTTCACTGAGACTCACGTCCATCGAGTCAGTGATGCCATCCAGCCATCTCATCCTCTGTCGTCCCCTTCTCCTCCTGCCCCCAATCCCTCCCAGCATCAGAGTCTTTTCCAATGAGTCAACTCTTCTCATGAGGTGGCCAAAGTACTGGAGTTTCAGCTTTAGCATCATTCCTTCCAAAGAAATCCCAGGGCTGATCTCCTTCAGAATGGACTGGTTGGATCTCCTTGCAGTCCAAGGGACTCTCAAGAGTCTTCTCCAACACCACAGTTCAAAAGCATCAGTTCTCCGGCTCTCAGCTTTCTTCACCGTCCAACTCTCACATCCATACATGACCATAGGAAAAACCATAGCTTGACTAGACGAACCTTTGTTGGCAAAGTAATGTCTCTGCTTTTGAATATGCTATCTAGGTTGGTCATAACTTTCCTTCCAAGGAGTAAACGTCTTTTAATTTAATGGCTGCAGTAACCATTTGCAGTGATTTTGGAGCCCAGAAAAACAAAGTCTGACACTTTTTCCCCATCTATTTCCCATGAAGTGATGGGACTGGATACCATGATCTTCGTTTTTTGAATGTTGAGCTTTAAGCCAACTTTTTCACTCTCGTCTTTCACTTTCATTAAGAGGCTTTTTAGTTCCGCCTCATTTTCTGCCATAAGGGTGGTGTCATCTGCATATCTGAGTTTATTGATATTTCTCCCGGCAATCTTGATTCCAGCTTTTGTTTCTTCCAGTCCAGCGTTTCAACTCTATTCCTGCCTTTCAAATAGGTTTATCTATACTATTTTTCTAGATTCCATATATATGCATTAATATAACCTTTTTTTGTTTGTTTTTCTCTTTCTGACTTACTTTACTCTGTATGATAGACTCTAGGTCCATCCATGTCTCTACAAATGACCAAATTTTGTTCATTTCTATGAATGAGTAATAATCCAGTGTACATATGTACCATAAATGAGATGAAAAGATAACTCCGAGAATGGGAGAAAATAACTTCAAATTAAGCAACTGACCTTGGAAGAGCAATCTAGAGAGCATATTAAAAGCCAAAGACATTACTTTGCCAATAAAGGTCCATCTAGTCAAAGCCATGCTTTTTCCAGTAGTCATGTATCGATATGAGAGTTGGAGTATAAAAAAAGCTGATCGCTGAAGAATTGATGCTTTTGAATTATGGTGTTGGAGAAGACTCTTGAGAGTCCCTTGGACTGCAAGGAGATCCAACCAGTCCATCCTAAAGGAAATAAGTCCTGAATATTCATAGGAAGGGCTGATGCTGAAGCTGAAACTCCAATACTTTGGCCACCTGATGCAAAGAAGTGACTCATTTGAAAAGACCCTGATGCTGGGAAAGATTGAAGGTGGAGGGAGAAGGAGATGACAGAGGATGTGATAGTTGGATGGCATCACCAAGTCAATGGACATGAGTTTGAGTAAGCTCTGGGAGTTCATGATGGACCTCCCTGGTAGCTCAGACGGTAAAGCGGTAAAGCCTACAGTGTGGGAGATCTGTGTTCAATTCCTGGGTTGGGAAGATCTCCTGGAGAAGGAAATGGCAACCCACTCCAGTATTCTTGCCTGGAAAATCCCGTGGATGGAAAAGCCTGGTAGGCTATAGTCCATGGGGTTGCAAAGAGTTGGACACAACTGAGCAACTTCACTTTCACTTCTTCTGGGAGTTTGTGATGGACAGGGAAGCCTGGCGTGCTGTAGTTCATGGGGTCGCAAAGAGTCAGACACAACTGAGCAACTGAACTGAACTGAAGCACAAATAGTTCATGCAGCCCAATATTAAAACACACACACACACACATACAACCCAATCAAAAAATGGACAGGAAATCTAAACAGACATTTCTCCAAAGAAGACATACAGTTGGCCAAATGCACATGAAAATACATTCAACATCACTATTAGAGAAATACAGACCAAAAGTACAATAAGGTATCACCTCACACCAGTCAGAATAACCATCATCAAAAAAATACACAAACAATAAATACTAGAGAGGGTGTGGAGAAAAGGGAATGCTTTTGGACTGTTGGCAGGAACATAAATTGATACAGCTGCTATGGACAACAGTATGGAGGTTCTTCAAAAAACTAAAAACAGAAATACTGTATGACTCAGCAGTCCCACTACTGGGCAAATACCCTGAGAAAAGCATAATTCAAAAAGATGGATGCACCCCAATGTTCACAGCAGCACTATTTACAAAATTCAGGACGTGGAAGTGACCTAAATGTCCATCAACAGGTGAATGGATAAAGAAGGTATTTAAAATTTTAGTTGAAGATATCCTTTAAATATCATGTAATGCTATATATATTCTAAACCCTCTTGTGAATATAATCATGTTAATATTAGTCTGGCAAGCCATATGTTAAACTAATCATTTTGGGAGGAGATAACACCATCTCAAAGTAAGAAAGAGAAGGAATCCTAATCCGAGGCACTGGATTTCCCCTGCTTAGCTTCTCAAGCAATTAGTGAATCTCAAGAGATGAGCAGTGTGGTGAAGGATCAAGGTGAACCACAGGGTGGGGATCCATTTCTAATCCCCTTGCCCATCCATATAATGATATAAGATTTAGCAAAAGCAACCTATGAGAATATAAATAACAATATATTTCCAGTGACTGATTTCCGAATGTGCAATTCTGGTATAACTACCAAAATCCAGTACACAGCAAATTAAGAGTCTTCATTCAATCTCTTTTCTTCTAGTAGATCTTTAAAATAATTATTCTAATTAACTCACAGAGTAAATGCAACTCAGACACTTAAACTGTTAAGACATTACTCAATTACTCTAGAAGTCCTTGTTGCTCACATGGACTCATTGTAAGTACCTTAAACTCTGGTTTAAAAGAGCACATGACTCAACTTTACCTGAATAAACTCCTAAGAACCAGTTCAGAACAAGCATCACATTGACATCTTTTACTAGAGCCCCAGAATACAGGTCACTTTGTACATTCGCCCTGTGGAACAAGGAAGAAAAAATATTATACTATACATATACATAGAATTAACACAAAGATCAAAAAAGTTACCTCAATTCGAGAAATGTATTTGTGCTGGAAATTGTTTCCCAACTCACAAGACCCTGTGGTGTCTCTCTGTTAAATATTTGAATCATGACTTTCAGTTCTCAAAATTGTCTATGAAGATAGACTTAGAAAATGAACTTATGGTTGCCTAAGTTCATTTTAGCTTCCCCTCTAACTATGGGGAAGTATAGTTAGAGAGTTTGGGATGGTCATGCACAAACTGCTATATTTAAAATAGATAACCAACGAGGACTTATTGTACAGCACGTGGAACTCTGCTCAGTGTTATGAGGCAGCCTGGATGGGAGGGGTTTGGGGGGAGAATGGATACATATAGATGTATGGTTGAATCTCTTGCTGTTCATCTGAACATTGTTAATATCACAACAGTGTTAATCAGCTATATCTCAATACAAAATTAAAAGTTCTAACAAAAGAAAAAAGTTGTCTGTGAAGAAGCTGCTTAAAGAAGGGACATGAGGAGAGACAACCAGGGAATCATATTCCACCCACAAGAAGTTTAATTTTAATTCAGGCAAACTACGTGAGGGTCAGAAGAGGAGGCTGAACAAGCCTCACCTCTCCCCCTGACTCTGTGGGGAAGTGAAGCTTTGTGTAGACTTCAGAGCACTTTGGGTCAGACCAGGAATCACTCACCAGTCTGTAAGCCACCAGTCCTGCAGGACATAGGCAACCTGGAGCAGGAAACAGCAGTCACTCACACACTGACATCGCTGAGCCCTCATACCCCACTCACTAGGATGAGGGGCAGAAAGGCTCCAGAACAAAGGACCATGGAGAAGGTTCTTCCGGCTCCTATCTGCACCAAACCTCACACCCCAGATGACCACAGGTGAGTACATGTTTCATTTTTAAATCTTTAAAACATATTCTCTTTTCCCTAGAAAACTTTGCTCCCACATATAATGTATTTCAATACAAATCCAAGTGAACCTCAAAATGCAATAATAGCAGTACAAATATTGGGATTTTTCAAAGGAAAAATCTTGACAAGTACTATGATGGTCAGTTTTCTGTGTCAGCTTGGCCAGGACAGTCTCCAGTGATTCAACCAACACTCATCTAGATGTTGCTGTGAAGGTATTTTGTGGATGTGGTTCACATCCATCATTAGAACTTAAGTAGAGGAGATCACCCTTAACACTGTGGTGGCCTCATCAAGTCAGACAAAGGCCTGAGAGCAAAACCTGAGGCTTTCTGGAGGAGGAAGAAATTCTGCCTCAAGATATCAGGGTCAACTCCTGCCTGAGGTCCCAGCCTGCAGGCCTGCCTTTCTGATTTCACATTCAACCAGCTAGATCCCAAAACATCATAAGTCAATTCTTTGAGATAAATCTCTTAACACACATTTAAAAATAATTATAAAATATAATATAAATAGTATGTAAACATCAAACTAAGAGCACAAGCCAAAATAAATGCCCTTACATACCTGAGCTGCAAAGCTTACTAGAATAAAGAAGATGATGACAGGCCAGTCAGCACCAGCTGTGAAATAATTCTTATAGGTCTTAAAACCAACTTTTCCTTCCAAATGGCCCTCTAGAGGTAGTGTAACCTGTATATTCTCAGTCTAGAAGGGAAAAATGACAGTGAAAGATGAAATTTTGAAAGAGATGAAATTTTAAACAATGAGCCCCAAATTGCAAGAGTTCAACAACGCCCTCCACTGCAAAGCTGTGGGGAAACAGATACATCTCATACACTGGTAGAAGTGCAACACGATCCATCTCCTACAGAGAAGGGAGTGGGAATATCTGGCCAAACCACATATGCATTTACCCCTGGACCCAGCCATTCCACTCCTAGGAATTTATAAGAAATAGGGAAACATCATTTGCATGAGGTCATTCCCTGTTGGATGACTTTGCTTAAAGTAGATCATGCCTCTTAGCACATGCATGAAAGTAAAGTCACTCAGTTGTGTCCGACTCTTTCCGACCCTATGGACTGTAGCCTACCAGGCTCCTCTGTCCATGGGATTTTCCAGGCAATAGTACTGGAGTGGATTGCCATTTCCTTCTCTAGGGGATCTTCCTGACCCAGGGATTGAACCCAGGTCTCCCGCATTGTAAACAGACGCTTTACTGTCTGAGCCACCAGGGAAGTCCATAGCACATGCATAACACAATCAATTAATGTATAAATGCAGAAGCTTGCTCTAAAATAATACACAAAATGATATGGAGCTGATGTATCCTGCTATATGACTTGTGTCACTCAATAATAAAAATATAAAACATACTTGGGTCTCAAAATACTGGCCAAACACAGTAAACTGAGTTGACAGAGAGAGTTGGAGTAATATGAGTTTGGACAGCACATGACAAGCATAAGATCTGAATCTATTTGGTTCCTAAATTTCAGAGAGTGATTCCTGAGTGTGGAATGTGAGGGACCAATCCGAACACTTATCAGAATCATCCAGGCTCTTGGGTTTGGATATAAAAGAATATCTGTGTATGTTTTTAAGGGAGATCTAGTGCATTTCTGAATTTCTGATTGGAGGACTTAAAATGCATTATAGAGTCACTGGAGCCACGGATATCCTTGACTCTATGCTGGCCACTGTGATTCAAGATCAATAAGATGTGGTCGGTCTTGACTGGTAAGAAAGGAGGATGGGAACTAACTCCAGAGTGTCTACCATGTATCAGGGCCTTTGAACACACTATCTCTGATTTATGACAAACCTTCTGACAAAATAATATTATCAGTCATCTGCAGTGCCAGAACATTCCAACATATAGGGAAAGTAGCCAATTTAATGGAGAAGGCAATGGCACCCCACTCCAGTACTCTTGCCTGGAAAATCCCACGGATGGAGGAGCCTGGTGGGCTGCAGTCCATGGGGTCACTGGGAGTCGGACACGACTGAGCGACTTCACTTTCACTTTTCACTTTCATGCATTGGAGAAGGAAATGGCAACCCACTCCAGTGTTCTTGCCTGGAGAATCCCAGGGACAGGGGAGCCTGGTGGGCTGCAGTCTATGGGGTTGCACAGAGTCGGACACGACTGAAGCGACTTAGCAGCAGCAGCAGCCGACTTAATGTAGTCACAGCAGGACTCAGTCTAAGGGGTTCTTAACATTAAGCCTCTGGGTGCATAAGGGAAGCCAGGGACCTTCAGAGCAAGTAGTACATAACTAAGGTAAACTGAAAAGTTATCAATCAGTGTGAGCCACATATACCCCGAAATTCACAGCAGTGCACCCACTACTGATCTCCATAAGATCCTCCATCCTACACTCAAAGGGACAACTCCAAGCAGGCTTTCTTCCTTCATACCAATTCCATGGAACAAGACTTTTGAAACCTTAGGGTCTACCTGGGGACAAATGAAGAATCATGAGCAGAACAGACTGAAGGTCCACAAGAGCACACAGACGCGGGCACCCTGAAGGATGAGAAACTCACATCTTGGTCTTCTGGAGCCACATCTTTCAACGAGGGTCTGGGAGACTGGAGAGACTGACCCAAAGACTCGGAGATCAGAGTGGGAGTTCCTGGAATTGGAGATGGTTCAGACTGCTCATTCCCCTTCTCAAAAAGGGAAAAAATATCTATCCCGGATTTCAGGAACTCAGAGTAAGTCCCCCTTTTCACCGTTTTGCCCTGAAATTTAAAAAAAAAAAAAAAAAATTGAGGGGATTTAATTTATATTTGATAATATTAAACCAACTTAAATACTAATAAAAAAAAGCTTATCTGGTCTTAAATTATGATTTTTGAAAAAAAAACAAAAAAGATCCCTGGGTCTAGAATACTTGCTGAGAAATCTAATTCAGGCAACTCGACACAGAACTGAGCATTGTGTTCTCTGCCAAACCCTGTGTTAGGTGTTGGATGATGTGAAAGAAATGTGTTCTCATCTGTTAAAAATGGAGGCCCTTTGACATAAGTACCCTGGGCACTTAGGGAAGCAAGAAGCATAGAAGTTGGTGTGAAGATTGGCACAGTCTTTTTAGACATCATAGGAATTGAGAGAAGCCTCATGTGACAAGCAGAATTTTAAAAAATAGTCAACTGGGAAGAATATTCCAGGAGAAAGTTAAACTTGACCCATAAGCACATATACATAGGTAAGGGTCACTCAGCAAATCTTTGCTGACCGCTGTCATAGTATCACGTGTCCCACTGGGATAAGACACACAGGAATCAGTCCTGGACAGAGAACCCATGAGATGCATCTTCATGATCTGTCCAACTGCCCCACATACTCAGGAAGTTCTCAACTGAAAATTCAGTATTCCAATTGTTCAAGTAATTAAACAAGGAGGCTATGAGTCTCTAAAGCCTTGGCATCCTGTGCCCACAAACCAAAATCTAAGCCAGAATCAAGGCACTTACTCCTCTCATCCTATTCCCTGAGGTGAGCCACTGGGAGAAACCCAGTGAAGCCTTTGGGTACCATCTGATACTGCAGAACTAGAAAGTTATGCAGGATATAGTATGTCTTGTTCCACTTGGGAGGTGAAATTCTCACACCTCTTTAATGAAATCACCACTCACCACTTCATATCTGTAATATGCACAATGAAATGACTAGTGGTACAAAGACAGAAATTTCACCCAGCAGCCTAGCACTGACAATTCCAAGAGGACAAGGGGGCAGCCATACCCTCTCTGCTGTGAGAGAGGGACCAGACAAACAGTGAGGATGGACCACAACTCATCCAGGAGTACTCACCAGTGGACAAATAGTTGTTTTGTTAGTACTAAATTGGAGGTAGTGTCTTCAAAGGAGGCCATAAGGGGGCCCCAAAACATCTAGGGACTGGTTACATAGGTTATTCTTTGCTCATAACACTGTCAACACTGGGTTTGCACTCTAGAATCACCCCCTCTGAACATGAAATCAACTGCTCTCAACCTTGAAAACCTTATCCCCACCTGGAAGAATGAAGAAGAGTCGACACACAGAACTGCTTTCAGGGAGAGAGAGAGGTTCTGCGTTTTAATAATCTTTCTTAGAGCAGAATTTCATTTCATAAGTCAGGGATCTGACCAAGAGCCTGTATAACAGGCAGGGGTTAATGGCAGAAGTGCTGAGGCCCAGGGGCAAACGAGCCAAGGAGTGAAGCATCAAACTACCACCAAATCTGCAAACTTCTCACTACTCTCCACCCCACCCCCAGTCATGCTAGGAGCTGTGGACTGGATGGTGGCTTCTCCTCAGAAAGACAACTTCCAACATGACACCTGTGAACACAACCTTATTTGGAAAAAGGGTCTTTGCAGATGTAATAAAGTTAAGATGAGGTCACACTGGAGCAGGGTGACCCTACATCCACTTGATGTAAGGGTCTGACGTCCCTATGAGAAGAGACTCAGACATGAGGACAATGGCCATATGACATTAGAAGCAGAAACCACAGCACTGCAGCTGGAAGCCAACAAACACAAGGAAGGCTGGTGAACACCAGAGGCTAGAAGGAAGAATTGTCCCCTGGAGCCCTCAGGGAGAGCACAGCCCTGCCAGCACCTGGATTTGGGATCCGTAGTCTGCAGAACAGGGATACAATAAATTTCTGTTGTTTAAAGTCACCCAGCTTTGTGACAGTAGCTCTAGAAACTGATACTCTAGCCTGAGCCCACACTTCTGGTCTCCTCAACTTTACTAAGCCTTGTAACTGCTTCTTTTGTCACCCCTCCAGTGCCCAGCAGGACTTTCTTAATTCCCACATCAGACCACATATCTCCTCTGCTCTGGACCATCCAAGGCTTCCATCCCACTTCCGGTCCCCTGCCCACTGCTTGGAGACCAGCTCCCTCTCGTCCCCCTGCTCATTCTCCTCAGACAGGCTGGTCTTCCTGCTGTTCCTCCAACCTGCCAGGTCAGCTCCTTCCTTAGGACTCCCTGCCTTAGACCCCCTCCCCCAGGTGACTGTGTGGCCCCCACCTTCATGTCACTTAGACCTTGTGAGGCACCAGCTCCTCAGGGAAGGAGCCAGGATGTCACCTTCTCTGTCACATCCTCCCCATAAGAACAGGAGCTCCATGAAGGCAGGTGCTTGTCCTCCTGCTGCATAGGCTCCCACACATATCAGACACATAGAGACCTGGGCAGTGAGACCAGCGACTGGTGACACCAGCAGAGTGGGCATCTCTGACCCAGGTGCTCGGCTACCCAGCCTCACTTTTGGTGCTAATAGAAGATGCTCTTTAGACAAACTTCACATGATAATCGCATGGGTACAGACAGGTCTTAGTATCTCTAATTTCTAAGTAATACACTTTGACTTAACTCATGGAAGAGGAAAATAAAAAGTTCTAAATAAAATTGCATCATTATCCTTAACAGATTTCATTAGAACAGTGATGATTCAATAACCCTGTGTTTGCAATTTTACACACTTTAGGGTTTATGTGGCTTAAAGGATAGTAGTGACATTTCTACAAGTCTTTGGATTCATGCCCCAAGGCATGAACACCAACTCTTAGAAAAAGGGGGCAAAAAACTGAGGGAGAAGAGGGCATTTATCATGAATCCAAGGACAGTGACCTCCAGAGAGGTGTGTCTTTGAACATACCTGAGTGCTAGCAATTCCCCAGACTTCTATAAATTACTTACATCTTTCAGTATCAGAATCTGACTTGCATACTTTAGGTACTGCAGCTGATGAGTCACTAAGATTGTGATCTTCTCCTTCAAGGCCTGACGAATACACCTACAAATGTAAAAGACACAGTAAGCAAAAGCACATTAATGGGGGTGCTTCACACTGGAAACTTGTATTTTGAAAACAGTGAGACAAAGACAGTCAAAGATCTTTAAGTTAAATACCAAGTCAATAATAAAAATTAAATAAACATAAATCAATTAATCTTACTAGGTTCTTAAATTTATCAGTAGCAAGCTTGAACCTAGCTCTGCTTAAAAATTCTGAAAAAGAGTCCAGTGAAGGAGGCACCAACAGCTAAGTATTTTTTTCCCCTAAAATTCAGCTTAACAATTATTTACATGTTCCATAAAGAAAAACAACTGAGTAATACTGAGATTCCAAAATTTGACTGAACTAAAAGACTATCTTAATGCTATGTGGGAATTGGAGGAGAGGAATCTATATAATATAAAAATGTGTACATTCTTAGATAGCTTTTTAGGTTATTATTTATAATTAATGATGTAAATATTAGCAACAAAAAATAATAGATTCTTTAATAGCACCTTTGTCAGAGTGTGTTTTCTAGACTGCTGTTGGTGCTAAGTCACGTCAGTCGTGTCCAACTCTGTGCGACCCCATAGACGGCAACCCACCAGGCTCCCCCGTCCCTGGGATTCTCCAGGCAAGAACACTGGAGTGGGTTGCCATTTCCTTCTCCAGTGCATGAAAGTGGAAAGTGAAAGGGAAGTCGCTCAGTCGTGTCCAACACCCAGCGACCCCATGGACTGCAGCCTACCAGGCTCCTCTGTCCATGAGATTTTCCAGGCAAGAGTACTGAAGTGGGGTGCCATTGCCTTCTCTGGTTTTCTAGACACTTCTTCCTAAATAATATTAAATAGAAAATGAACGCCAGCATGGCCTCCATCATTCTCTGCAACATTCCTAGTCCCATCCAGGAAGCAAGTCTTCTTTCATTAGGACTGAAAACCTTTAAAATATGAAATAAAAGAACAGAATCAAAGTGGCCCAAATCACAGTGGAAATAACCCAATGGCTCAAAGGACACGTCAGTTCTCTGTAGTCAAGACACCCTTCACTATTCAACATTAAATTTTTTTCACAGTAAAAAAAAAAAACAAACAAAGGGGAAAAAAAAAAAAAACTGCTCCTACACTCTAAATGCAGACCTCTAGGAACTCAGCCCCAGTCTCAACCACAGGGTCCACAACCCTTCAGGGAAGCGAGTGGCCAGGTCTGGGGTCCCATTGACCACAGGCAGGGCTCCAGGCGTGAACTCTGGGAGCCCAAGACCCTCACAGAGCAAATCTCAGGAACCTGGGCCAAAGCTTAGCTGAGTGAGTCAGATGAAGAGTCTGGAGGCAGCAGACTGCAGCTCAGTCCCTGCAGCTCAGTCCCTCTCATGAAGCTGATGACGTCAAGTGACTAAACCTCAGCTTCTTCATCTCAAAACAAGGCCAGTGACAACCCATCCACACATTCAGAGAAACCAAACCACCAGTCCGCTCAGTAAATGTCAGCCCCCTTCCCTACTCCTCCCTAACCATGAGCAGTCCTGTGCTTTGGACTCAGGATAGAAAAGTCTCAAGGGGACACTCTGGACACTGGGTCTGTGATCAGAATCAAGATTCCGTGGTGTATACACAAACACCATTGCTTCATTAAGTCCAAAAGGATTCATTTTTTACCTTTTGACATGTCAGTCCATGACATTGATAGAGTCATTTCCTAGGCAGGTTGATAGGGAGTCTAAGGGTCCCCAAGGAGAGAGGGGTCTGGAATTCTCAAGGAGGAAGAAAGGACAAACTTTTTTCTTTCTCCACATTCCTTAGGATTATATAACAATAATGTATCCTGCCTGAGGACAGTCTCTGGATTAAGGACAGTCTTTGGATTAAACCTTCTTGCTAATTCTGTTATCTTAAAATGTAAATTATGGGAGTAGGTCTGATGAGGTCTTTACAACCTCCAGACATTCTTTGGATTCACTGGAGAGTATATAACTTCATTGTTAACACTAGCAAGCGGGTACTCTTTCTAGCCCCCTTCTGATGCCTATGTCAGAAGCTTTCTCTATCTCCTTTATACTTTAATAAAACTTTATTACACAAAAGCTCCGAGCGATCAAGCATCGTCTCTGGCCCCGGATTGAATTCTTCTCCTCCGGGGGCCAAGAATCCCGGTGTATTCGTGTGATTCAACAACAACCTTTCAACATGTCCTCTGAAGGAAAAGCAAGGGGAGTTGCTGTCTTAAATGTGGAGACATGGAAGCCCTGAGACTCTCTGGGGAAACAACCTGGAAGAAGACAGCAGGTGCAGGGTTCCTGGGACAGAACATGCTGGGCTGAGGTGCCTTCCTGCATTCACAGCTTATAGGGGATGGTGGGACTCATAAATGGTCAAGTGTACCCACTGAGGGCTGTGGGAAGACAGAGGGCACGGGTGCCCCCTAGAGGAGTGGGAGGGAACAGCAGGGCTGGTCTAACACTTTCTGTGTCCTGGCACACTGCTCCCTGGCTCTGAGACAGAGGGACCAGTATGTACAGATAGACAGGGGTGAGAAAGGACCCCCGCAAAGCCATCATGGCTGGATACTGAGTGGGTGTGGGAATGAACTGGAAAGGCTGATGGGGGCAGACAGGAAAGAAGCCTGTTCTTTGAGGACCTGGAGCTGCATCCTGAATGTGGGAGTGGGGCATAGTCTGAGAAGGGCTGGAGCAGGAGGGTGAGCCATGTAAGTAGAAGCATGGGAATCTGATCAGGACAGACCTGAAGAGCTGATGATGCAGGAGACAGGGTTCTGGTATGTGGGGCTGAAACTCGTTGAGATCCATAGCATGATGCCCATGGCATGATGAGACTGCATCAGGTCACCTAAATCCTTTCGCCTTCTATAGGTGATAGAACCCACTTAGTGTTCACAGAGTATAAATGCAAATCTCACAAAGCTTAATAACCTTGGATATAGATTCATGACTGAAGGAATCTGTTAATGGCAAGTAGAAGTATGATTCATTAACTTATAACACAAAGTACTCCTCATTACTAAGATCCCACACAACTATCTCTCACAACATATTGTTCCATCCAGCTCTCTAACTTGAGAACACTCTCCAGTTGCTGCTGAGTGGTTTTCTAAATTGCTTTAATGCTCTTTGCTATAAGTCACCCTAGAGAAAGTGGTTTTGATTAGCAAACAACTATCTTAACCTTGCTTCTATCAAGTATATATCTGAAGTGGTGCACCTAAAATATTTGAGAGGATTTTATAAATATCACCTGTGTTTGAAAAAGAACTCAGAAGAACTTCTGTGATCAGCATGCTGTACTTGGCACCAAAATGACTTGCTCTCCTCTCCCTGTGACACAGATGCAGTGACCAGCAGAATTTGTTCCTGCCCTGATGGAGAACTTGTGCAGATGCTCACAAGACAGGGTGACACACATTTGTGAGCTCAGGGCACGGTGCTGGGAACAAGGAGGCTGAGATACTCATGATGCCAGGAGGGTGGGGGTGGGGAATCAATGTCACAGTACGAGCTCCTGTCACTGAACTTGTGACAAGATACAAGGTACTTCTCTAAGGGAAAATTCATCAAGCCATGAACAGGAGAGGGTGGGAAAGGGGAGTCAGATCAGAGAGCTGGAGACCATGCCATTTGTCAGCTATCCTACTCTCTAGTGTTCTCAAAGATTCAGTGCTATTATGCAGGTTTGTGTGTATGTGTGTTACAATATACCTAACATGAAATTTACCATTTTAATCATATAGCCATACAGTAGCATTAAGTGCATTCACATTGTTGTGCAGCCATCACCAGCATCCACCTCTATGACTCTTTCATCACCCAAACACTAGGCATGTCTTACATCTGGGCAGTTTCCGCCAAAGTATAACAATCCTTGCTTAGTGGATGTGGAATCCCAGCTCCTTGTGTCTAGAGCTCAGAGCTCCTCACATACCTACTGACTCTGCTGAAGTCCATTTACTTTGCTATCCTGGGCCTGCTATATACACCAATCATGCCCCCCTCAAATTCATATGTCACCTTAGTTATTAGTACCTTATAATTTGGTGACAGCGACCATAAAGAAGTAGTCACTATCCTTAAATACACTGCACCTAGTCTGTTCTGACTAGTGTGCTTAGATGAAGAGGAGACTAAGACATAAGGACATGGACACAGGCATATAAATCAATGAAGTTAGAACACACCCTCCCACCATGCACAAAATAAACTAAAAATGGCTTAAAGACTTAATCATAAAATATGACACCATAAAACTCCTAAAAGAGATTAAAGGCAAAATATTCTCTGATATAAGTTATACCAATGTTTTCTTAGGTCAATCTTCTAAGGCAATAGAAATATATACAAATGGTGGCTGCCCTGGTGGCTCAGTGGTAAAGAATCCACCTGCCAGTGCAGGAGACACAGGATCTTTACTGGTCCCAGAAGATCCCACACACGCAGAGCAACTAAACCCCCATACACCACAACTACTGAGCCTGAGCTCTGGAGCCCAGGAGCTACAACCACTGAGCCCACACATCCTAGAGCCTGTGCTCTGTAACAAGAGAAAAAGAAAGTAAAGAAAGTGAAGTCACTCAGTCATGTCTGACTCTTTGTGACCCCATGATCTGTAGCCTACCAGGCTTCTCCATCCATGAGATTTTCTAGGCAAGAATACTGGAGTGGGTTGTCATTTAATTCTCCAGGGGATCTTCCCATCCCAGTGATTGAAACGGGGTTTCCCGCGTTGAAGGCAGGCGGTTTACCATCTGAGCTACCAGGGAAGTCCAATGAGAAGTCCACGCACCACAACTAGAGTAGCCCTTGCTCATCACAACTAGAAAAAAATAATCACAGCAACAAAGACCCAGTATGGCCACAAATAATTATTCTTTTAATTAAAGAAAAAAAAAACAACAACAACAACAACAAATGGGACCTAATCAAACTTACAAGGTTTTGCACAGCAAAGCAAACCAGAAACACAATGAACAAACAACCTACAGCCGGGAGAAAATATTTGCAAATGATGTGACCAACAAGGGCTTAATTTATAAAATATACTAACAGCTAATACAACTCAATAAGAAAATCTAATTTAAAAAATGGGCAAAGGACTAAATAGACATTTTTTCCAAAGGACACAAATAGATGGCCAATAGGCATATGAAAAGGAGCTCACACTGTGAATTATCAAAGAAATGCAAATGAGTACTACAATCACCTCACATCAGTCAGAATCAGTTCAGTTCAGTCCCTCAGTTGTGTCTGACTTTTTATGAACCCATGGACTGCAGCACACCAGGCCTCCCTGTCCATCACCAACTCCCAGAGTTTACCCAAACTCATGTCCATCAAGTCGGTGATGCCATCCAGCCATTTCATCCTCTGGCGTTCCCTTCTCCTCCTGCCCTCAATATTTCCCAGCATCAGGGTCTTTTCAAATGAGTCAGCTCTTTGCATGAGGTGGCCAAAGTATTGGAGTTTCAACTTCAACATCAGTCCTTCCAGTGAACACCCAAGACTGATCTCCTTTAGGATGAACTGGTTGGATCTCCTTGCAGGCCAAGGGACTCTCAAGAGTCTTCTCCCACACCACAGTTCAAAAGCATCAATTCTTTGGTGCTCAGCTTTCTTTATAGTCCAGCTCTCACATCCATACCGGACTACTGGAAAAACCATAGCCTTGACTAGACAAACCTTTGTATTATATTATCTATATGTACCACAGCCATTCATCTGTCGGTGGACGTTATGTTGTTTCTATATTTTGGCTATTGTGAATAGTGCTGCTATGAATATAGGGATACATGTCTTTTTGGGTTATAGTTTTGTGCATATATATGCCCAGGAGTGGGAATACTAGATTATAAGCTAATTCTATTTTTAGTTTTCTGAGGAACCTCCATGCTGTTTTCTATAGTGCCTGCAGCAACTTTCATTCCCAGGAGTAGTGTAGAAGAGTTCTCTTTTCTCCCCACCCTCTCAGCCATTGTTATTTTAGTGTTGACCATTCTAACTGGTTATTGTGAAAGTGAAGAAGAACTAAAGAGACTCTTGATCAAAGTAAAAGAGGAGAGTGAAAACGTTGATTTAAAGCTCAACATTCAGAAAACTAAGATCATGGCATCCAGTCCCATCACTTCATGGTAAATAGATGGGGAAACAGTGGAAACAGTGTCAGACTTTATTTTTTTGGGCTCCAAAATCACTGCAGATGGTGACTGCAGCCATGAAATTAAAAGATGCTTACAACTTGGAAGGAAAGTTATGAACAAACTAGATAGCACATTAAAAAGCAGAGACATTACTTTGCCAACAAAGGTCTGTCTAGTCAAGGCTATGGTTTTTCCAGTAGTCATGTATGGATGTGAGAGTTGGACTGTGAAGAAAGCTGAGTGTCGAATAATTGATGCTTTTGAACTGTGGTGTTGGAGAAGCCTCTTGAGAGTCCCTTGGAGTGCAAGGAGATCCAACCAGTCCATCCTAAAAGAAATCAGTCCTGGGTGTTCTTTGGAAGGACTGATGCTAAAGCTGAAACTCCAATACTTTGGCCATCTGATGCGAAGAACTGATTCATTTGAAAAGACCCTGATGCTGGGAAAGATTGAGGGCAGGAGGAGAAGGGAACGACAGAGGATGAGATGGCTGGATGGCATCACCGACTCAATGGACATGAGTTTGGGTAAACTCCAGGAGTTGGTGATGGACAGGGAGGCCTGGTGTGCTGTAATTAATGGGGCTGCAAAGAGTCAGACATGAGTGAGCAACTGAACTGAATTGAACTCAGCAATTAAAAAAAGGAAAAAGAATGCCATTTGCAGAAACATGGATGGACCCGGAGATTATTATACTAAGTGAAGTAAGTCAGAATGAGTAAGACAAATATCATATGATATCACTTATATGTGTAATCTAACATATGGCAAAAATTAATCTATAGACAAAAGAGAAATAGACTCACAGACATAGTGAACAGACTTATGGCTGCACGGGTGGAAGTGGTGTGGGGGAGGGATGGACTGGGAATTTGAGGTTATCAGATGCAGACTATTATGTGTATAATGGATAGACAACAAGGTCCTACAGTACAATATAGTGAGATATACTTAATATTCTTAGATAAACCACAATGGAAAAGAATATTAAAAAGAATGTATGTATGTATATAAATGAGTAACTTTGCCATACAAAGAAATTAACACAATAATGTAAATCAATTATATTTCAATATTTTTTTCCTTAAAAAGGACAGAGACAGGGGTGCACATGGACAAAAGAAAAACCATGTGAGGACACAGCGAGGTAGATGCCACCAGCATTCAAGGACAGCGTTCTCAGCAGAAACCAAACCTGCCCACACCTTGAACTTCCAGCCTCCAGAACCGTGAGAAAATTAATTTCTATTCTTTAAGCACCTCCATCTGTGACAACTTGCTATAGACTGAATGCTTTTGTCCTCAAAATTCATATATCGAAACCTAATTCCCACAGTGTACTAAAAGAGTAGCCATCGGGAGGTGACAGGTCATGAGGGTGGAGCCCACATGAATTAGTGTCCTTATAAAGGGGACCCATAGGGCTCCCTCACCCCTTCCCCACATAAGGACACAGGAATCATGCCCTCACCAGACGCTGAATCTGTCAGCACCCTGAACTTGGACTTTCCCAGCCTCCAGAACCATGAGGGATAAACTTCTGTTTCTCATAAGCCACCCAGGCTCTGGTCTCCTGTGAGAGCAGCCTGGACGGACACAGCCCCAGCAAACCAACACAGGACCTGCGAGCGAGAATTTCCAAACTGCTTCTCTTTGCTGAACACCCCACCTCCTCCAGGCAAGGACGTGCCTGCTGTCCTCCTCACAGCTCTGCTTCCTCCTCCCTCCACACCTGAGCTTTTCCTCTTCCTTTAGCAAAGAACTGGGTCCTCTTCTCAGCCTCCACACACCTGCCCAGCCTCCAGATCCCTAGGGCACTGCCCGCCCAGCCCCTGGCACAGGGAGCTTTCCAACATCAGTGAAAGCTTCCAGCTGCCACTTCTACTTCCACTTAGCATTTCCTACCCTGTATGGAAACTCTTTAAACCTTAACTCTGCTGACCTTTTCCCAGACATCTGTCTTAACAAGCTCCATGTAGAAACAGGTTCCTCAGAGGCAGGACTGACAGCTGGGTGTCCTAGTCTCCCTTATTCAGCCGAGTGTGGTCCTTCCCCTCTCCTGGCTCACCATCCTTCTTGTAAATTGAGAGTTTTTGTGTAGGAACATCTGTAAGGGCATTGATCTCAGTGTATACAGCAGGACATTAATAAGTGCAGCTGGAAGGCTCATTGGCTTTAACAAGGTGAATAACAGCAAGAGAACTAACTGTGGGGGTAGATGTGGAGGCTGCTTCAGAAAAAGCGAATTCATGAGGCTTTCAAAGAATCCGGTCTAGACTCTACCAGAGGCCTTGGTTGGTGTGTGTTACGACAGAAAACATCAGAGCTGTTCTCCTTCAGGAGTTCTGTGGCCAAGAAAGAGCCATTGACAACAAATTCCAAAAACAAAGTGAGAGTCAGGACTTCAGAAAGATTCTAAATACCGAGTTTCAAATTCGAGTTAACCCTACATGTGGGTCTAAGTATTAATTCTAGTAAGGATCCGTGAAGAAAAGTTAAATAATTGAGCCATACTCAGATGTGGAATAAATCATCTGTAAATTCTAGACTTTACTAAGTATTTCTAGACCAACAGAATACTAAGCATAAACCAACAGGGTCTTTCACTTCTAATGTGCCTTCAACAAATGACGAAGAAAAAGAACTGGCAGCCATTTACCAGGTTACCAAGTCCTACTCTCTGATTTAAAAACTTTACATCAGCCTTCTTATCCCTGGGGTCTGGATCCATCAACCGCAAGTCGTGGAGGAATCTGCCAGCTATCCCTGACTCCCTAAAGCACAGACCCCACTGGCCCCCACACACTGGAAGCACCTTATGTATCTTCCTGTCCTGACCTTATCATGATGCAAAATTTCTCTATGATGGATCTTCTGTGGAGGGAAGGGAGGGGAGGAAGGGACACCAGGACAAAGCTGAGTCTCCTGAAGCACAAAGACCTTCCTGAGTTCTCTTCCCTGATCTCTACAGGGTTCCTGGAAAGAAGAAATGACAGACAATAGGAGCAAACTCACTGTTCGAACAAGAGTCTGCTGATTCCTGCGTCCACTGCACTGAGCAGATTGTCCAGGAGGTAGATGTCTGCATCTTGATAGACGGCTCTAGAAAACATAGAGAGACATAAGAAGACACTGAACACTCCCTGGGTCTTGTCTCTGAATCATGTTGGTGTCCAACAACTCCATGGTTCATTCCAGGAGCCCAGAGGAAGGACCAAGACCCTGCTTCACACAGGCCCACCCGGTGAGCAGGGTCTGCATGCTCACATCCACTAGGGGCCACAGAGGAGGAGAGGCAGGATGGCAACTGAAACCCCAGTTACCTGGTGAGGCTGACCCGGGCTTTCTGTCCTTTGCTCAGTGGGGTTCCTCCATCTCCTATCACAGTTAGATCTCTTTCCTTCAAATTCTGCAAATCCTATACGGAGATAAAAAAGGGAAAAAAGAAGATTTAAAATGCGTTGTCCTCCTGCCATCCTAACCTTTTAGTATCATTTCTTCATACAAGTGTTTAATTAACAGCAATGGGCTTATTTCACAGTGACTAAACTGTAACCAGGAAAATTTAAAAAACCTCTCAGGGCTTTTCATTCTGTGTTTTTTCAAAGCATTTATGCATTTGACCATTTCAACAGGTATTTATTGAGGACTGACTACACACCAGGCATTGTTCTGGGCACAGTGAACTCAGCCATGAGGAAACAGAGCCCCTAGAGTTTCTCTCTATGGTGGGAGACAAACAATAAGGAGAGTAAACCTGAGCACATGTACTGACGATGAGAAGGAAAAGGAAGCTGGCTCAGGGGGGTGGAGACTAAAGGGGGGAAGTGAGTCCACATGGGGTGTGAGGGCTCTGCTCAGAGGGGGTTGAGCATATCTGGGGGAAGGGGGTGGGGCTCAGTCAGACCTGGAGAGGCTGCTCCTCACAGAGGGAGGGGTGAATGCAGGGGCTACGGGGAGATGCCCAAGGGGTTCAGGACAAGGAGGCAGGAGAGCAGAGCTGAGTAAGAATGAGGGGAGTGAGGGCAGAGACAGAGCAGGAGACTGGTGTTACTGCCAGTAAGAGGGGGAGAGGGAGGCGAGGAGGGAACTGGTCTGAGGTTTGTAAGGAATTACGCTTGTGTTTTGCAGTAAACAGACAGTAAGGTTGTTTGTGGAGGGCAGGGGAGAATGGTGAGGGCAGATACAAGTGAGGCTACTAGAATAATCTAGGGAGCAGTGGAAATGGAGAGATGGGGCCACACTCCAGACACACTTATAAGGCGGAGTCTGTAAGACCTGCTGATGCGACAGGTGGGGGCTATAAGAGAAGAGGACTGTGGTGTCTGGGGTGAAGAAGAGGAAGTTCAGGGTCTCCATGTTGGGGAAGGTGATGGATGCAGGTTTAGGAGACATCACTTGTGGACAAGCTGAGATGAGCTCTCGGTGATGTCACTGTGTAGCTGGACATGCAAGTGTGAAGGTCTGTGCTAGAGACACAGGTGTGAGAGCTGGTGGCCCAGGGTGGTAAAGGCACAGGATTCATTTTATCTTAAATTATCAGTTTTGCTGATCTTGGTATCCACTTCCCATTTTCAGAGAAAGGATAACACCTGACTTGAGCCTTCACAGTGATACTTAAGGCAATTCATAGAGTGACAGACAAGGTCTGTACAAGAAATGGGAACAAAAAGAGCAGTCTGGGCAGGAAAACCAAAAGGAAAGAAACAACGTGCTTGAGGGACACCAAGCAGATCAGTTGGACTAAGTAGATCCTTGCCCGTGGAAGCAGAAAATACTCAAAGTTAAGAAGGACATGAAGTTTTGACTTGAGGATCTGAGAATCTATCATAAGTTATATTTGAGTATTATTTAAGAAGTAGACAAATCAGTCTATTTTCCCCAGAGTATCTGGGGAAATTTTTTAAAAATGACAAGAAAACCCCCAAAATGACCAGGTAACAATCAGGTTTAAGTTACACAGTTATTACATGAGAAATCTTTACTTCAAATTATCTATTAAACCCCTCAGGCATCAACCTAAGATACACAGCAGTACCTTTCTGCAGATGATGCCCTCACTTCTGTTTCTACTTTAGAAATTTGGGGGGGAAGCAAGTAGCACACTGAGGTCTCCATGATAAACAAGTCCTCTGATCTCCCTAAGTCTCATTTTCCTCTTCTACATAATGTGCTGCAGAAACCAGAATCACTAAACTCAAGGAAGCTATGAGAATCTAAAGAAGTGTATGAACACCCTCCATAAATGGAAAAAGGACATGAATTGATTATAACTTGCTATTGGCGACTGATGTCTATTTTCTCTTCAAACCAACAGTGGGACTCCATGTACAGTGTGGATCACAATATGCAAAGCACATGACCACAGGGAAAAGATAGAGTTACTGTCTCCATCATAACCCTCCCTGACAGCCACAAAGACACACAGACACACACAGGTTTCCTGCTCACTCAGAGCTTAACTTGGGTGCATCCAATGAAGGGCAGCAATTGCTCTGTTGTGAAAATTCTTCATTATTTCACCTTCTTTCTTTCTGGAGCTCAGAAATTAATACCATCTATTACTTTGGTTTTCATGAACAACAATGAACCATTTTAAGATAGGTTCCAAGCCTTATACACACACACACACACACACACACACACATGAGTTACTTGGCCTCCATTTCACTGATGTCAACACTTGCAAACTGTTCCATTTAGCTTTTATGCTTGATTTTACATTGTTTTGGTTTCTTTCTCAAAATAGTAACATGTCATAGCACAAAAATATTAACCACACTCCAGAAAAGGCGGCTAAATCCACTCTTTCAATTAGTACATTAGGGGACAGAAACAGGCTCTCTTCAACTGTGGTGGTAGGACTTCAAGTGTGTTGGTGACTCTGAAATCATTCATGCATGAGCCCCAGATGGGCAAAACATTTCAGAGGACTTAAAGTAAAATCCAAGGTAGACTAATTTCCCAGTCACCATTTTCTGATTAAATTAGAGGGAAAAGCCTGACTTAAATTAGAGGGAAAAGCCTGAGCATATATTATAATTCCTCCCACTGACAGGAAGGTGTTTTTATTCACGTTATTTTCCTCTAAGTTAAATTTCACCAATTTTCACTGAAAAGTATACACACAAATGAGAGGCAAACTAGGAAATGGTGACATTGGTTTGATGCCATCATCCAGAAGCACATCCAAGGCCCTTCAGCGATGGAGACTTACAGTAGAAACACTGTTTTGTAGAAAGCTTTCACTTTCATGTCAGGTTCAAAGGATTTGCTAAGAAAATAAGCCACTCATTACATACAAATAAATAACACCAATATTTATTATAGGATTATCTAGCTTACTTTCAATATACTAACATTAAAAGAAAAGATAAATAGAAACAGCAAAGGATACATCATCAAATTGGGTTCTGACCAACATCCAGACTCAAACAGTGCTGAGAAGTCCCATGACACAGCACATCTGGGGTCTCAATTCCTTATAGAATCCAAGCTCGCTCTGCTCAGCACACAACAGGCCAATGAGATGAGGGGTTGAGGCCAGGAAGAGGAGAATTTATTTGGGGAGTCCGCTGACTGGGAAGATGCCAAGCTAGCATCTCAAAATAACCATCTTAGTGGGATCTAGATGCCAGGTTCTTTTATAGGTCAAAGCTGACCTATAAAAAAAATTGAAGAAGCAAAGTTAAGGTTGAGGAAGTTGAGGAAGCAAAGTTAAGGTTGAGGAAGTTGAGGAAGCAAAGTTAAGGTTGAGGAAGTTGAGGAAGCAAAGTTGAGGAAGCAAAGTAAAAAGGCCATTAATCTTGCAAATCTCCTAGAATGGCAAGACTCAGGCAGGGGATGTGTTAATTTCCTCCTTCCTGCCATCTACAAGTGGTCAGGATTCTGAACAAAGGCACTTTAGTTTAACAGGCAGAGTAGCAGGATTCTCTGAGGTAGGACATTCAGTATGACTATAATAACAAAAGCAACAAAAAACAAGTCAAAGAAATAGTTTCAACATGGGGTCAGAATTGG
This sequence comes from Bos taurus, assembly GCF_002263795.3. NCBI lineage: Eukaryota > Metazoa > Chordata > Mammalia > Artiodactyla > Bovidae > Bos > Bos taurus. Next base: position 1,497,787 of record NW_020190994.1, on the reverse strand, counting down.
CTTCTTCTCTACAATGAATTGGGAAAAGGAGCCAGGTAGCACATCCACTCTTTGGGTGAAATTTCAAAAACCGCAGTTCAGTTGTTGTTCAGTTGCTTAGTCGTTTTTGACTCTTTGAGACGCCATGGACACAACACATCAGGCTTTCCTCTCCTTCACTATCTCCTGGAGTTTGCTCAAACTCATGTCCATTGAGTTCATGATGCCATCCAACCATCTCATCCTCTGTCAGCCCCTTCTCCTCCTACCCTCAATTTCTCCCAGCATCAGGGGCTTCTTCTAATGAGTCAGCTCTTCACATCAGGTGGCCAAAGTATTGGGGTTTTAGCTTCAGCATCAGTACTTCCAAAGAATATTTAGGGTTGATTTCCTTTCGGATTGACTGCTTTGATCTCCTTGCGACAGTCCAAGGGACTCTCAAGAGTCTTCTCCAGCATCACAGTTCAAAAGTATCAACTGAACAACAACAGCAAACACTGTGGAGAAGACTGCAGTAATGGTCAATGAGGGCCAGACGTGAGGCGCTGATAGAAGAATGCTGTACTTCGGACTCAAACAGGGGGAGGCCCTGTCTTTTTTCACATTTTTTTTTTCCCCATTTGAAATTGCCCCTCCTCTCACAGCCTGTTAATATCCTGCCCATCTTTCCAGGCTCAGCCCAAACACACTCTCCCATGAAACCATCCTGGATTTATCTCTCTTCTTGTTGGGTTCCTAAGGCTCTGTTTACACCTCTTGTGAAGGACCCGTCTTATCCTGCTCCATCATTTATACACATGTAGACAGCTTTTCTCAGCTCCTGGGGGATAAGATCTGTGCACCAAGCACTGTGCTAGACCATAATACTGATTATCTCTAAGCCTCACAACAAGCTGCACAGGAAGTACTGGCCCCATTTCACAGATGAGGAAACTGAGATTAAATGAGGTCACATTACTGGTATGAGAACTGTTACCTGTTAAACAGAAGAGCTGGACTCTGAACCAGGTCATGTCAGTTCAGAGCCTTTTGCTCTTTCACATCACGCTGCCCAGGTTGTGACTAAAGAGTGTATTTGAAATGAAGACAACACTAAACTAACTCAAGACATGAAAGCCTCTATACCTAGACATAGAAGGATCAATTAACTTATTATCCTATGATTTTCCAGGCAATCTGAAAAGAAAATATTCATGTTAGGGGAAGCACACTGACTGAAACTGCCTACCCTGGCCAGGCACCACAGTAACCATTTGCATAAGGTCCTGGTAAGGAACATGGAACTAATAAGACATCACCAACCGAAAGAGTTCCTTCTCGCTGGCATCCATCTTGGCTGAACGAGGCGTGCACCACCAGGAAGGACTCTGAGTCAGAATGATTGGCTAAAGACAACCCTGAAACTAATTCCATCACCGTAAAACCCAAGACTGCGAGCCACATGGCAGAGCTGTTCTCCTGGGTTCCCTTACCCTACTGCTCTCCACTCAGGTGCCCTTTCCCAATAAAATGTCTTGCTTTGTCAGCACATGTATCTCCTCTGGCAATTCATTTCTGAGTGTTAGACAAGAGCCCAGTTTTGGGCCCTGGAAGGGGTCCCCCTTCCTGCAACATTCATGCTGGCAGGAATGTGGTAAATATGAGATGAAAGTACACACTTATAGGCATCCAAGAAGGATTTGTAAGGTCAAGTGATCTATGTGGGAAAATATCAAACTAGAACTTATCAGCTTGATACTTTTAATTGTGTGATACCTAAAAGTTTTTAAAAGCCTTAAAAACGTTTTGTAAAAACTTGTTTTAAAAAAAAAAAACAACTTAAAACTCAAAATTTTTAAAAATGGTTAAAGATGGCCTGTAGACCAATGTTACATACACTCTTGCTTATGGTAACAGAATATATTTACTGTTGATTTATGTAATATACTATATGTATGCTATGCTATGCTAAGTCACTTCAGTCGTGTCCGACTCTGTGTGACCCCATAGACGGCAGCCCACCAGGCTCCCCCATCCCTGGGATTCTCCAGGCAAGAACACTGGAGTGGGTTGCCATTGGAGTGAGCTGCCATTTCCTTCTCCAATGCATGAAAGTGAAAATTGAAAGTGAACTCGCTCAGTCATGTCCGACTCTTAGCGACCCCATGGATTGCAGCCTAACAGGCTCCTCCATCCATGGGATTTTCCAGGCAAGAGTACTGGAGTGGGGTGCCATTGCCTTCTCTGATACTATATGTATAACACCTATATAAATTATCAGCTCAAATAATGAAAGTGACATATATCAAGAAAATATTTTCTTTCTTACAAGTCACATTTTATGGATGTGACTTTACCAAAAACTGGTTGAACTTACAATTAAGAGGCTAATTTATTTTCAAAATTATTATAACATTTATAGAGTGCTTGTTATGTCCCTAGCAATCAGGTGCTTAAAATCACTGTTGCATGTCATTCCTGAAACACCCTTATAAGATTGACAGTATTATTATCTCCATTTTACAAATGAAGAAACAGGCTTGTAAGGTTCAGACAATCAGCCAAAACCACACACCTAGAAAACAGAGAAACTGAGACTCAATCTCTGAGTCTTCTGACGCCTGGGCCTTGGAGTTGAGGTCATCAGCCTCAACTGATGTTGCCAATGGGATTACTTCATGTTTTATTAGAAGAATGTTTTCATCTGGATGAACTTAAACATTTATTTCAATTTGGCCCAGTTTAATACATCTAGTTGTTATTGACATATGTATTCTAAGAAATGCTGTTTTCCAGTGCTTGTTCCTCTAGGATTTGGGGGATGTAGGAGGAGGAAGAACCTTGGGGAAAAAATCTTGATTATATTTATAGGAATGTATGTGTGGATGGAGAGATGTAGAGAAAAGGGTTAGAATAGTAAGGACAGTGACCATTTACTGAAACCCTGACATGCCTGCATTTCATAGGCATGGCCTATAGCCTTTATAGTAACCCCACTCCTCCTGCATTTAATAAGAAAGGAAACTGAGACAAACACCTGGAGACACTGCCTAGGACTGCTTCTCTCCAAAGGCCAAGCCTTTTCTACCGCACATATAGTCTCCGTATCTACAGGACAAAATACCTCCAGCACACAACAATTATGTGACCACCTGATGCCCATCCACTGAGTCATGGATTCTAAAAGGAGATGAGCAGAGGATCATTACTCATTAGGTGGTTTCCAGGTGTCATAATGACCTTGCTGACCCCTGCTAATCAGAGTCAGAGATGACACTTCAGAGCAGCAGAAAAACCTCCTGGAAACTTTCTGACCCAATATTCTCTTGAAATGTCAGAGGCCCAGGCAGGAAACAGAACATACCCAAAGTGACAGCAGGCAAGGCTAAGCCACAACTCATCTCTTCACTACTTCTCTGCCCTGGGCCTCCCTTCCTGCCAAGGAGGGAATGGGCACGAGGGGCCTGACTGCATGTCCTGACTGTGCAGAGAACAGGAGAGTGGTTCACGTTTATAAATGTCACATCACGTACAGAAGAACCGCTGTGTAGCCCAGTCCTGCAGGACCCCTTCCCACCAGAGTCTGTGCTGCACAGACTCCCCAGGATGGATGAAACCCCGGATGCTGCCCATATTACTGGTCCTGTCACCCCATGTGGCTGCAGCAAAGCATTGGCCCCCAGGGGAACACTGAATATCAGCCACTGTCCAGCACCTGCTCTTTTGCAGAGATACTTAAATGTGGGGAGAAAGACAAGGCTGAGCTTCACCAGAAAGACAAGGTCATAAAAGGCCTGGGTCTCTGGAGTCTGATCTGGGCATCAGGAGGTTGACAGGACTAAGGTAAAGAGGAAACACCTGAAATCTGTTTATTCCACACCCCATCTTCCAGCTTTATCCATCACCTACTTTTTAAAATGTTCTCTCTCCAAGCCTCAGTTTTACCAAATATAAAATGAAAATGGTAACACTGAAGATATTCATAAAGAATTAATAATTCATATACCCTCTTCTGGGTGCATGTCTGAGAAAGAGAAATGATTTGCATGTAGACTCTGAATAAATGGGAGCTATTGTCTCAATGTTTTATGTTTGCTTTCCCCTTCTTTTCTTACACAGTATAAACACTATTTAATAAAAATCTTGCTGATTACTGCTAGCTTGGCATTGGTTCTGCAAACACAATCTCCCACAACCAACCACAGACCAGGAGAAAGAAACAGAAGAGTGAGCAATTCCGTTTTGTCCACATCATCAAAAATTGATATTCACCTGATAAAAATCTATGATGTTCAAGCATTAGTCAAGCAAAATTACTGTTTCTTCAGAAAGCAGGTTTGGAGTCTCCACCACCACACCTTTGAAAGACAGTCCCAGCCTTTTCCTCACAGTATAAAAGATGTCCAGATCCGAACAGACCACAGGGGGAGCCCTTTAACACTATTGTTCATGGATTTTTATAACTCAAGAGAGTAAAATACTGTTTAATCTGTATTTATGTTCTTCTTTCTTTTTGCCAAATTACATTTTCCTATTAAGTAAGTTCAGTTTTTCATCTCCTCCGTCCATGGGATTCTCCAGGCAAGAATACTGGAGTGGGTTGCCATTTCCTTCTCCAGGGGATCTTTCCGACCCAAGGATGGAACCAGGGTCTCCCGCACTGGAGGCAGATGCTTTAACCTCTGAGCCACCAGGGAAGCCCATTCATTTACTAATTTCATCTAAATCTCAAGGTAGAGCTAAATGTTTCTTCTTGCCATTTTCTGTGAAACTCAATGCAATTTCTGAAAACAATGTCTCCTCCAATGAAATGAGGAAGGATTAAGAAGAAATTTTTAAGCATTACATTTTCTTTAATAAATTACAAGTCAAAACCCAGCAGAGAGGGAAACCTGGAGACTGAAAGAGACTGAGGAGGCACTAACCAAGTGCAGTGGGCAGACCTCATGTGGAGTCTGATTCCATCAATGGTGAGCCAGATTTCAGAGTGAGATGATTAGCAACGTGTAAACACCAATGAGAAAGTTGATGATATTCAGGAATTAGGGTAATTTTTCAGGTGAAATAATGTTGGTGATTTTTTCTTCCAAAGGCTTTCCTATCTTTTAGACAAAAACAGATGAAATGTTTACAGATGGACTAATCTGAGGTCTAGGATCTGCTCCACAGTACTCTGGGGTCGGGGTGGGGCTGGCAGAGGCCAGCGGTAGAGATGCAGCAAGACTGGCCACCAGCTGATCCTGGTTGGAGCTGGGGGTGGGTACGTGAGGGATCATTACAGAGTGCTCTCTGTTTTTACAAATTTTTGTAACTGTCCATTAAAAAAAAGAACCTAAAACTGAATGAAGCTTCACCAAATGAAATAAAGGCATTCTGTGATTATCACATCAGAATTAAAGCAGCTGCATATACAACTGCATATTTACCCAGACCAGCTTAAAGCAACAATCAAAGACCTTTCAAATTTAAAAAAACAAAAAGAACTTTCAATAAACCTTATAGCTTAAGCGAACACTATCATTTGAAATTTGAGTATATGCAGCTCAAAAGTCATTACTCACCTCTTCCAAAGCACAAGCCTTTATTACTTCTTCATATCTCTCTTCTTCGTATTTCTTCCCAAATAAAATGTTACTTCTCACAGTTCCTGGAAACACCCAGGGCTGCTGAGAAACATACGCGATCCTTCCATGCACGCTAACCTTCCCCTGGCTCCGGGGCAGCTCCCCCAGCAGAGCACGTAACAGTGACGACTGAAACAGAGGGCAACACACACATGTCAACAGAGAGTACTCAGGCCGGGACACACATGCTGCACAGTCCCCACCCTGGTGCTTGATCAAGGATATCAGAACAGGATAAAGTGCAGCTCTGAATATTGAAGGAAAAACATGGAAAAGAGCACTATTGGTCAATGTAAACTGAAGGTGGATAAGGAATATAAATACCATAACAATCTACCCTGCCTGAGTTTCCCCAAACGAAGTGCTCTATTCAGCAAAGACTAAGAATATATAACATCCTTCACTAGCAGAGCAGACCAGCAGGATGTGTACTTTCTGTTCAGTTCAGTTGCTCAGTCGTGTCCAATTCTTTGCAACCCCATGAACCACAGCACACCAGGCCTCCCTGTGCATCACCAACTCCCGGAGTTCACCCAAACCCAAGTCCATCGAGTCGGTGATGCCATCAAACCATCTCATCCTCTGTTGTCCCCTTCTCCTCCTGCCCTCAATCTTTCCCAGCATCAGGGTCTTTTCTTTTTTTTTTTTTTTTTTATGCCTTTAGGTTTCCACTTTATTAATTCAGTAATTTTTTCTTTTTTTTTGATTTTATTTTATTTTAAACTTTACATAATTGTATTAGTTTTGCCAAATATCAAAATGAATCCGCCACAGGTATACATGTGTTCCCCATCCTGAACCCTCCTCCCTCCTCCCTCCCCATACCATCCCTCTGGGTCGTCCCAGTGCACTAGCATCCAGTATTGTGCATCGAACCTGGACTGGCATCTCGTTTCATACATGATATTTTACATGTTTCAATGCCATTCTCCCAAATATTCCCACCCTCTCCCTCTCCCACAGAGTCCATAAGACTGTTCTATACATCAGTGTCTCTTTTGCTGTCTTGTACACAGGGTTATTGTTACCATCTTTCTAAATTCCATATATATTTGTTAGTATACTGTATTGGTGTTTTTCCTTCTGGCTTACTTCACTCTGTATAATAGGCTCCAGTTTCATCCACCTCATTAGAACTGATTCAAATGTTTTCTTTTTAATGGCTGAGTAATACTCCATTGTGCATATGTACCATAGCTTTCCTATCCATTCATCTGCTGATGGACATCTAGGTTGCTTCCATGTACTGGCTATTATAAACAGTGCTGCAATGAACACTGGGGTACATGTGTCTCTTTCCCTTCTGGTTTCCTCAGTGTGTATGCCCAGCAGTGGGATTGCTGGATCATAAGGCAGTTCTATTCCCAGTTTTTTAAGGAATCTCCACACTGTTCTCCATAGTGGCTGTACTAGTTTGCATTCCCACCAACAGTGTAAGAGGGTTCCCTTTTCTCCACACCCTATCCAGCATTTATTATTTGTAGACTTATGAATCGCAGCCATTCTGATTGGCATGAAATGGTACCTCATAGTGGTTTTGATTTGCATTTCTCTGATGATGAGTGATGTTGAGCATCTTTTCATGTGTTTGTTAGCCATCTGTATGTCTTTTCAAATGAGTCAGCTCTTCGCATCAGGTGGCCAAAGTATTGGAGTTTCAGGGTCAACATCAGTCCTTCCAATGAACACCCAGGACTGATCTCCTTTTAGGATGGACTGGTAGGATCTGCTTGCAGTCCAAGGGACTCTCAAGAGTCTTCTCCAACACCACAGTTCAAAAGCATCAATTCTTCAGTGCTCAGCTTTCTTTATAGTCCAACTCTCACATCCATACATGAATACTGGAAAAACCATAGCCTTGACTAGACAGACCTTTGTTGGCAAAGTAATGTTTTTGCTTTTTAATATGTTATCTAGGTTGGTCATAACTTTGCTTCCAAGGAGTAAATGTCTTTTAATTTCATGGCTGCAGTCACCATCTGCAGTGATTTTGGAGCCCCCAGAAATAAAGTCAGCCACTGTTTCCACTGTTTCCCCATCTATTTGCCATGAAGTGATGGGACCGGATGCCATGATCTTAGTTTTCTGAATGTTGAGCTTTAAGCCAACTTTTTCACTCTCCTCTTTCACTTTCGTCAAGAAGCTGTTTAGTTCTTCTTCACTTTCTGCCATAAGGGTGGTGTCATCTGCATATCTGAGGATATTGATATTTCTCCCGGCAATCTTGATTCCAGCTTGTGCTTCCTCCAGCCCAGCGTTTCTCATGATGTACTCTGCATGTAAGTTAAATAAGCAGGGTGACAATATACAGCCTTGATGTACTGCTTTTCCTGTTTGGAAGCAGTCTGTTGTTCTATGTCCAGTTCTAGCTGTTGCTTCCTGACCTGCATACAGGTATCTCAAGAGACAGGTCAGGTGGTCTGGTATTCCCATCTTTTTCAGAATTTTCCACAGTTTATTGTTATCCACACAGTCAAAGGCTTTGGCATAGTCAATAAAGCAGAAGTAGATGTTTTTCTGGAACTCTCTTCTTTTTCCATGATCCAGCGGATGTTGGCAATTGGATCTCTGGTTCCTCTGCCTTTTCTAAAACCAGCTTGAACATCTGGAAGCTCACGGTTCACGTATTGCTGAAGCCCAGCTTGGAGAATTTTAAGCATTACTTTACTAGCATGTGAGATGAGTGCAATTGTGTGGTAGTTTGTGCGGTACTTTCTGTATCTGATGTTTAATGCAGTTGTTCCTGCATTTGGGTATGTCTTACTTGACAAATACTTGTTCTTAAAAAGGTATGTGGGGACTTCCCTGGTGGTCAGTGGTTAAGAATCCACCTTCCGGGATGTAGGGAAGGGATATTTAGGGAGTTTGGGATGGATGTGTACACACTGCTATATGTAAAATGCTTAACCAACAAGGACTTACTGTATAGTACATGGGACTCTACTCAGTGCTTTGTGGCAGTCTGGATGGGAGGGGAGTTTGGCAGAGAATGGATATATGTATATATGTATGGTTGAGAGATATCCTTCACTGTTCACCTGAAAGTATCACAACACTGTTAATTGGCTATATCCCAATACAAAATAAAGATATTTAAAAAAATACCCAGATAATTATATATATATATATATATATATATATATATATATATATATATATATATATCTGTTTTCCAATGTCAGGGGCTCTGCTTAGATATGCGGACAGGTAACTAAGATCCCACATGCCGCAGGGCAACTAGGCCAACACACAATTAGAGAGCCCATGTACTGCAACTAAGACCCAATTCAGCCAAATAAATAAATATTCTTTTTTAACTTAAAGTGATGTGTGAAGAACATATCCAAAGATTATTAATTAAGAGAACTCTGAGGTTGTTTTGGTCAAAGAGTTAAAGTCCATCATGCTTAGGGAGCTCAAATTCAGTGCTCTGTAACAACCTAGAGGAGTGCAAGGTGGGAGGGAGCTTCAAGAGGTAGAGGACAGACATATACCTATGGCTGATTCATGCTGATGTATGGCAGAAACTGACACAATATTGCAAAGCAATTATCGTCCAATTAAAAAATAAATAAATTTTAAAAACATAAAATAAATACATAAATTTTTAAAAGAAATATAAATACATAAATATTTTTAAAAGTCCATCATAGAGGTAATCATCTCCCTCTCGTGTACAAATCCCACATTTAGGTTTCTGTATTTTGTTGTGCAAAACACAGGAGACTAAGTGCACGTACACATGTCCTTCAAATCTGTTGTAACACACAGAAGAGGCATGTCTATGTCCACATCATCAGAGCACTCACCACACTGAGATGAAATAATCTGCCTGCATATCTGTCTCACTTTAGAATCTGGTTGCCTCTAAAAGGCAGAGGCATCGGGGTCTGGCTCACATCTGTATCTTGAGCTCTACCACATGGCTGCACATTCATTTACATGTGCACTGGTGGGACCAAGTAAAGTCATATGAGGAAATGCTCAGAGCTTCTGGCAAGAGCCTTCACCACCTCCAGACTTCCTGGAGGGGCCACTGTGACAAAAAGAAGTCCCCACTGTCTCTGTCTGTCCTGAACAGCTATCACATCAATAATTTCCTTCACTAAAACACCCAAACTCCCCACAAGCAGTTCCCAACTGTGCAACATGAAACATCAAGAAGGAAAACACAGTGTGTGTTTATCCAGACTTATTTGGCCATGAAACCTTCTTGCAAACTAACATTCTATGGAACACACCTAGAGAAACACTGTTCTAGACACACCCAGTTCAAACCGTGTCACACTCAGCTGTGGGCTCCCGTCTGAGAATTTAACAGAAGCTGCAGCATTGCGTCAAACTGACAAAAGACATCTCAACTTACCTTTCCTGCTCCCACAGGTCCGACCACAGCCAACAGTTCACCTGGTCTGACAGTAAACGAAATGCCTTTTAGGGTTGGTGATTCTGATTCCTGCAAATTAAAGTTTATAAAAGCACACCCATTTCAACAAAGTAACACAAATTACTTCAGAAAGTAGTTGAAAATAATATAATAGTCATTGCTATGCTAATATACCTTCCCTAGTGACTTCCCCTGTGGCTCAGCTGGTAAAGAATCTGCCTGCAATGTAGGAGACCTGGGTTAGCAAGATCCCCTGGAGAAGGGAATAGCTACCCACACCAGTATTCTGGCCTGGAGAATTGGACTATATATATGTATAGTCCATGGGGGTCGCAAAGAGTCAGACATGACTAACGTTCATTTTCATGCTAATATAGCCCACATTTTTTATCCTTCATATTTTAAGATACTGTGTCCTGGAGGCCTGCCGGGAGCCATTGAGGCATTCCACTCGTGACAAAGGTCATGAGGAAGGAGGCTCGGCATACGCAAAGGCGGGATCAAGCCTCAGGAATCCCCCCGGATATTCTCGAGCATCTACCCTCCACAAAACCAGAGTCCGCCTACTTTATTGCTTTGTGCTCTCACCTCTGACTTTACTGGGGGCTGTCCCCCACCACCATCTCACTCTCTCTGTCAAAGAGTTAACTTACAGCTCCAATTAATAAAGTTCCTGGGCAATTAGGAGTGTTTAAATCCAAACCCCTCAGATAGCTCTCTAACTCGCCTGACAAGTTTACCCTGTCTCCTACAGCTATGCATATGATTGTTTACAGTCTCCCAGCCTCCAGAGGCACGGGAAGCTTAAGATATTCAAATAGCTTAGAGCCTCTCAGAGAGTTAGAAACTGTCAGAATAAAACTAGTAAAAGATTTCATTGATGAGCCAATGCTTGTTGCTAAGTTTTCACATCCCCTGTATTGTATCCTTGAATATGTATTAATTAACAGTTGGTATGTAGAAAAAATAAGTAGTGGCCTTGGTGTTAGTAACTTTAGACCCTTAAGGTAATAAATTCTTTCCTTTGTTGTAAACCCATTCGTGTCCACCCTATAGGAATGCAATTTTATCTAACACCTTCGGAAGATGGTGCCAAACCTTAAAATAATTACTCTTAGAGAAAATAAGTCTTTGTCAAGAGTCATAAAATGTTAATAGGCCTTCTGACCAGAAGATGATGTAAATCACCTAAACCATTTGTATACGATAAATTTGCAGGATAGAAACCCTAGTTTTTGATAAGGATCAAAGACTGCTGACTTTGCATCCCCTATTATCCTCTATGTGTAACTTAGGGTATAAAAGCCCCTGTTGAAAATAAAGCTACGGGCCTTGCTCACCAAAGCTTGGTCTCCCCATGTCATTCTTCCCCTCAATTTCCAGATGAGTCTCCATCTGGAGTGCAGAAATCCTCTGCGACCATTTATTTGCCTGGGCTTCTAAGACCCACTCGAGAAGGTGTCTAAGGTGGGGCACCTTCCGCTATTCGAGAGGGCGCCTGCAGCCTCCGTGGTCAGAGCTAACCTGGTGTCACAGGTTATATTGATCTTCCGCATAAACCAAGCTACTCAGCCTCTTTTCTCCACTGAATTTTCCTACTGAGCTATCCTCATTCTATTATTCTTTATATCTTTGATGAATAAATAAATAAATAGGTCGCCGAAGCTGTCTCCCCTTTGAATACCCTGGATCAGCCGGGGCTGGACCTCGGCAGAGGCCTTTTCATCCAATCCTATCTCTTTGGGGGTTTGAAGCATGTAATTGCAGAAAGAAGAGTCTATAAGCAATAAATGCTGGAGAGGGTGTGGAGAAAAGGGAACTCTCTTATACTATTGGTGGGAATGCAAATTAGTACAGCCACTATGGAGAACAGTGTGGAGATTCCTTAATACACTGGAAATAGAACTGCCTTATGACCCAGCAATCCCACTGCTGGGCATACACACCGAGGAAACCAGAATTGAAAGAGACACGTGTACCCCAATGTTCATCGCAGCACTGTTTATAATAGCCAGGACATGGAAGCAACCTAGATGTCCATCAGCAGATGAATGGATAAGAAAGCTGTGGTACATATACAAAATGGAGTATTACTCAGCCATTAAAAAGAATACATTTGAATCAGTTCTAATGAGGTGGATGAAACTGGAGCCTATTATAGAGTAAAGCAAGCCAGAAAGAAAAACACCAATACAGTATACTAATGCATATATATGGAATTTAGAAAGATGGTAACAATAACCCTGTATACAAGACAGCAAAAGAAACACTGATGTATAGAACAGTCTTTTGGACTCTGGGAGAGGGAGAGGGTGGGATGATTTGGGAGAATGGCATTGAAATATGTATAATATCATATATGAAACGAGTCACCAGTCCAGGTTCGATGCACGATACTGGATGTTTGGGGCTAGTGCACTGGGATAACCCAGAGGGATGGTAAGGGGAGGGAGGAGGGAGGAGGGTTCAGGATGGGGAACATGTGTACACCTGTGGTGGATTCATGCTGATATATGGCAAAACCAATACAATATTGTAAAGTTAAAAGAAAAAAAAAAGCTTGAGCAATGTACTATAAATAGTAATACAATAAAAATAAAATAATAGGGGGAAAAAAAAGAAGATACCTTCTTTCACCAGATTTCCATACGGACACAGTTCTTGACACCCACAGAATTTAAGTAGTAGAGATGACAAGGTACCTGCCTGAAATGCAAACTGCATGATGCACACAAACTTATTAATATAATGTACTTAGAATATTCAAGGGGAGGTTTTTAATCATTTATAAGTTTTCATCATGACTTTTGGTTTTACCTGTCTATCTCATTAGTCTTCACAAGGTGGCAGCATAAATACCTAGCATGCCTGGTCTTTTAATAAATAATTTGAAATCACTAATGTCTCCATTTTCATTTGATAAAGAATAAACCTCAGTAATGCTCAGCAAGCAAAAGGGCACGTTATATGAAGAAGTCACTCATGCTAAAATAACTCTTATAAGCAACGGTCAGAGCTCTAATTTAACTAGAGCTCTAATGTAATACCAACAACAAAATAATGAAGAATAAAGAAATTAATTATGACATCATGGGTCAGAGTGATAAAGCCTCAATTTTATATGTGATACATGCATTACCTATCCTGGCTACACAGGAGCAATAAAGTGCTTCTACTGCAAGGAAAACAAAAAACATGAATTACACTAGACAGTGCATAGTCCAATATGATGGAGAAGGAAAAGTACCATCATGCCAATCACAGGTCATATTCCTGAAAGACTTAGGGTGTCTGTACATCTTTACATATCTAAATGTTAAGAGAATTCTCAGTAACTGCTATGTTTAAGAAAGACACACAGGCACAGTGGTTACATATGATTAAGTAAAAGTCTGGATAATCTTCAAATTAAATTTTTTTTTTCTGGAAAGAACTGAACTGATTAAAAAACGTTCACATAGCAAAAAAATTTGGCAATGATTTTTCATCACCCAAAAAAAAGCTTGCTCCAGATTTTAAGAATTAAAAATCTATCATTTTAATACATGAGAAAGATTTTTTAAGATTTTAAAATGTCTCCACTTCTTTCTTTCTGCCTGAAACTTAGGATTCCTATTTTATTACTTTTCGCTCAGTTATGACTACAAAATAGTGAACTACCTACAAACATCAGCTTCCCATCGCAGCCCTCAGTCGGTCAGGGCCAGACAGAGTTCCCTCTTTGCTCAGGCTTTGGGATCCAGCATTGCTCTGGGATGCCCAGAAGGGGACAGCACTCGACAGCGCAGAGGCACTGGGTCCCCTCCCCTACTGTTTATCCAGGCTCAGGGGACACTGCCTGAATAAAACACCATCAGCTCAGCCCCAACTCTGTGCAGACACAGTTCAAAAACCCTGTCCCATGAGATCTGGAGGCCCCCACACAACCTTTATTTTGCTTTTTTTCTTATTTTGGCTACATTGGGTCTTCATTGCAGTGTGCGGGCTTAGTTGCTCCAGAGCGTATGTGATCTTAGTTCCTGAACCAGGGGTGGGACCAAAGTCTACTGCATTGGAAGGTGGATTCTTAACCACTGGACCACTAGAGAAGTCCCTGGGACCATTTATATTAAAGCTGAGACCTTGCCCACCTGGCTGTATAGTGAGAAGGTTATAGAGCTCATGTCTATCTCCTGCCTCCCAACCCAGCAGGGGCTTCATTCAGACTCAGCTTCTCTCCAAAACTCCCAATGTCTGTGCTTCTCCCCCTTTCAAGGGCTCTCTCACCCATGACCTATGACAGCCCCTAATTACTAACGATGCCAGCAAGGGGCACAGTCCTTCCATAGGCAAGGCCAGGACAACAGAACAGCGTGTTCTGTACTAAGGGCAAGAAGTCTGAGAACATGATATTCAGCTCTTGAAAGAACAAAATAGTCCATTTTAAAATGCTGCATGCTGCTGCTGCTGATGCTAAGTCGCTTCAGTCATGTCCGACTCCGTGCGACCCCATAGACGGCAGCCCACTAAGCTCCTCTGTCCCTGGGATTCTCCAAGCAAGAATACTGGAGTGGGTTGCCATTTCCTTCTCCAATGCATGAAAGTAAAAAGTGCAAGTGAACTTGTTCAGTCGTGCCATAGTTTGGTACAAAAAAAATTCAGTGGACACCTGTACACAATGCGGGGGTGTGTGTAGGGGACAAAAGGACAGACATAGCGTTGCATGCCCCAGTTCCACTTGAACACCAGCATGGGGGATGTGATGTCCAGGCTATCCCGCCTACTGCTCTGGGCCACGGGATGTGTGGTCATACTCTTGTGGTCATACTCTGTGTGATGACCACAGCTCAGGGCACCTCCATGGCCCTGAGTGTAACTACACACCCAGCTTTACTGACCACCATCACGAGAGCCCCAATGCCGCAGCTCCACAGGGTCACCTCTCCAGCACCAGAAATCTGGGAAAACGACAACAGCTGTGTCTCCTGTTTAGATGCTAACGCTGCTAATACTACCTGCTTTTGTATTGAATGAAAGGCAAAAGTTACTGTTCAGATAATTCAACGGTAGTGACTGCCAGGTGGTGAACACAGCTGACACCATAGCAACCACCATGAAAACTGCAGCGTTGCTTTCCCCTCCTCAGCTCCCACTACAGCCACTCTCAGCTACAACTAACACCACTTTATCTACAATCTCACATCCTGTGCCAAAGCCTGCCTTTGATGCAACCAGTTTCTTTCGAGGAAATGACCTTATCTTGGGTGCATGTTTCTCTTTCTAATCAGCTCAGTTCAGTTCATTCGCTCAGTTGTGTCCTACTTTTTGCAAACCCATGAACTGCAGCACGCCAGGCCTCCCTGTCCATCACCAACTGCCGGAGTTCACCCAAACTCATGTCCATCGAGTTGGTGATGCCATCCAGCCATCTCATCCTCTGTCTTCCCCTTCTCTTGCCCTCAATCTTTCCCAGCATCAGGGTCATTTCAAATGAGTGAGGTCTTTGCATCAGGTGGCCAAAGTATTGGAGTTTCAGCTTCAACATCAGTCCTTCCAATGAACACCCAGGACTGATCTCCTTTAGGATGAACTGGTTGGATCTCCTTGCAGTCCAAGGGACTCTCAAGAGTTTTCTCCAACACCACAGTTCAAAAACATCAGTTCTTCTGCAGTCAGATTTCTTTATACTTCAACTCTCACATCCATACATGACCACTGGAAAAACCATAGCCCTTACTAGATGGACCTTTGTTGACAAAGTAATGTCTCTGCTTTTTAATATACTGTCTAGATTGGTCATAACTTTCCTTGCAAGGAGTAGCTGTCTTCTAATTTCATGGCTACAATCACCATCTGCAGTGATTCTGGAGCCCAAAAAAAATAGTCTGACACTGTTTTCACTGTTTTCTCATCCATTTCCCATAAAGTGATGAGACTGGATGTCATGATCTTAGTTTTCTGAATGTTGAGCTTTAAGCCAACTTTTTCACTCTCCTCTTTCACTTTCATCAAGAGGCTCTTTAGTTCTTCACTTTCTGCCATAAGGGTGGTGTCATCTGCATATCTGAGGATATTGATATTTCTCCCAGCAATCTTGATTCCAGCTTGTGCTTCCTCCAGCCCAGCGTTTCTCATGATGTACTCTGCATATATGTTAAATAGGCAGGGTGACAATATACAGCCTTGATGTACTCCTTTTCCTATTTGGAACCAGTCTGTTGTTCTATGTCCAGTTCTAACTGTAGCTTCCTGACCTGCATACAGGTATCTCAAGAGACAGGTCAGGTGGTCTGGTACTCCCATCTCTTTCAGAATTTTCCACAATTTGTTGTGATGCACATAGTTAAAGGCTTTGACATAGTCAATAAAGCAGAAATAGATGTTTTCTGGAACTCTCTTGCTTTTTCCATGATCCAGCGGATGTTAGCAATTTGATCTCTGGTTCCTCTGCCTTTTCTAAAACCAGCTTGAACAATGGAAGTTCACGGTTCACATATTGCTGAAGCCTGGCTTGGAGAATTTTGAGCATTACTTTACTAGTGTGTGAGATGAGTGCAATTGTGCGGTAGTTTGAGCATTATTTGGCATTGCCTTTCTTTGGGATTGGGAATGAAAACTGACCTTTTCCAGTCCTGTGGCCATGGTTGAGTTTTCTAAATTTGCTGGCATATTGAGTGCAGCTCTTTCATAGCATCACCTTTTAGGATTTGAAATAGCTCAACTGGAATTCCATCACCTCCACTAGTTTTCTTCATAGTGACGCTTCCTAAGGCCCACTTAACTTCACATTCCAGGATGTCATCTGAGTTAAATTCACCCATTCCAGTCCATCTTAGTTTGCTGATTCAGAGAATGTCAATGTTCACTCTTGATACCTCCTGTTGACCACTTCCAATTTGCCTTGATTTATGGACCTAACATTCCAGGTTCCTATGCAATATTGCTCTTTACAGTATCTGACCTTGCTTCCATCACCAGTCACATCCACAACTGGGTGCTATTTTTGCTTTGGTTCCATCCCTTCATTCTATCTGGAGTTATTTCTCCACTGATCTCCAGTAGCATATTGGGCACTTACTGACCTGGGGAGTTCATCTTTCAGTGTCCTATCTTTTTGCCTATTCATACTCTTCATGGGGCTCTCAAAGGAAGAATACCGAAGTGGTCTGCCATTAGATCTGATAGACAGAGTGCCTGATTAACTATGGATGCAGGTTTGTGACACTGTACAAGAGACAGAGATCAAGAACATCCCCATGGAAAAGAAATGCGAAAAAGCAAACCAGTTGTCTGAAGAGGCCTTACAAATAGCTGTGAAAAGAAAAGAAGCCAAAAAGCAAAGGAGAAAAGGAAAGATATGAGCATCTGAATAGCAAGAAGAGATATGAAAGCCTTCCTCAGTGATCAATGCAAAGAAATAGAGGAAAACAACAGAATGGGAAAGACTAGAGATCTCTTCAAGAAAATTAGAAATACCAAGGGAACATTTCATGCAATGATGGGCTCGATAAAGGACAGAAATGATATGGACCTAACAGAAGCAGAAGATATTAAGAAGAGGTGGCAAGAATACACAGAAGAACTGTACAAAAAAGATATTTATGACCCAGATAATCATGATGCTGTGATCACTCACACTCACCTAAACCCAGACATCCTGGAATGTGAAGTCAAGTGGGCCTTAGGATGCATCACTATGAACATAGCTAGTGCAAGTGATGGAATTCCAGTTGAGCTATTTCAAATCCTAAAAGATGATGCTGTGAAAGTGCTGCGTTCAATATGCCAGCAAATTTGGAAAACTCAGCAGTGGCCACAGGACTGGAAAAGGTCAGTTTTCATCCCAATCCCAAAGAAAAGCAATGCCAAAGAATGATCAAACTACCACACAATTGCACTTATCTCACATGCTTGTAAAGTAATGCTCAAAATTCTCCAAGTCAGGCTTCAGCAATACATGAACCATGAACTTCCAGATGTTCAAGCTGGTTTTAGAAAAGGCAGAGGAACCAGAGATCAAATTGCTAACATCCACTGGATCATGGAAAAAGCAAGAGAGTTCCAGGAAAACATCTATTTCTGCTTTATTGACTATGCCAAAGCCTTTGACTGTGTGGATCACAATAAACTGTGAAAAATTCTGAAAGAGATGGGAATACCAGACCACCTAACCTGTCTCTTGAGAAACCTGTATGCAGGTCAGGAAGCAAGTTAGAACTGGACATGCAACAACAGACTGGTTCCAAATAGGAAAATGAGTACATCAAGGCTGTGTATTGTCACCCTGCTTATTTAACTTCTATGCAGAGTACATCCTGAGAAATGCTGGGCTGGAAGAAGCACAAGCCAGAATCAAGATTGCTAGGAGAAATATCAATATCCTCAGATATGCAGATGACACCACCCTTATGGCAGAAAGTAAAGAGAAACTAAAGAGCCTCTTGATGAAAGTGAAAGAGGAGAGTGAAAAAGTTGGCTTAAAGCTCAACATTCAGAAAACGAAGATCATGCCATCTGGTCCCATCACTTCATGGAAAATGTATGGGGAAACAGTGGAAACAGTGTCAGACTTTGTTTTTATGGGCTCCAAAATCACTGTAGATGGTGATTGCAGCCATGAAATTAAAAGATGCTTACTCCTTGCAAGGAAAGTTATGACCAACCTAGACAGCAGATTAAAAAGCAGAGACATTACTTTGCCAACAAAGGTCTGTCTAGTCAAGGCTATGGTTTTTCCAGTGGTCATGTATGGATGTGAGGGTTGGACTCAAGAAAGCTGATCATGAAAGAATTGATGCTTTTGAACTGTGGTGTTGGAGAGGACTCTTGAGAGTGCCTTGGACTGTAAGGAGACCCAACCAGTCCATCCTAAAGTAGATTAGTCCTGGGTTTTCATTAGAAGGACTGATGTTGAAGTTGAAACCAATACTTTGGCCACCTCATGTGAAGAATTGACTCATTGGAAAAGACCCTGATCCTGGGAAGAATTGGAGGAAGGAGGAAAGCGGACAACAGAGGATGAGATTGCTGGATGGCATCACTGCCTCAATGGACTTTAGTTTGGGTAAACTCCAGGAGTTGGTGATTGACAGGGAGGCCTGGCATCTGCAACTCATGGGGTAGCAGAGAATTGGATATGACTGAGCAACTGAACTGAACTGAACTGAACCTCTGTGAGGCAAGAAGGAATCTGTTTTAGAATCATTTACTAACTCTTTAATGAGACAGTAATTTTAAGTTTTGACACAGGAAATGGGAGCAGTATAATTTCAGAGAAAAATTTTAGTTGATCAGATTACTGTAGATTTTAATGATGAATGCCCTGAGTAAACAGATCACATTTTTGCTTTCTTCTGTATCCTTTCTCAGTTTTGATTTCTGTGATATGATAAGCATGCATTCTTTCATTTCTTTAGTTTCCTTATGAGTCAGTAGTTTTTACATGTTTAGAGAGATCCTTCTTCCCTGCCTTTGACACACAGGATTAGTTCAGAGGCCTCAATCAGTTTAAAATGAGGTTTTGCTCACTAAGTCTCCAGGTCCTTAAGGTTTTTTTGTTTTCGTTTCTTTATCCTACAGTGGCTGAATTTAGCACTGGGTTTTCAATATTTTACCATAAGAAATGACAAGTTGCTCTTGACCATTTCTTAAGCCAGAATTCCTTACATTTATATAATTAAACGTTCATAAAATTAAGATTTACTATTTTGTCATTGCTTGCTAGTACAGCTATACTTTGTTTGTTTTGTTTGTTTTTTTGAAAGTTTATACATATCCCTAATATTTTCAAGTGCCTTAATTGTTTAATATCTCTGGCTTCAAAGGGTTCTGGGAAAAGGTATGCTTACCTCACATTTTTGTGTCTCAGTAGTAACAATCTAGGTACCTTACAAAAATTTTTATTATGGTACCATGGCTGTAAGCTTTTAGTGAGTGCTATAAGAGATAAGATTCAGTTGAAAATATTGAGAATTTTCATTCCCCCAAAGTGGTAAAAATTAGCTGCAATAGCATAATTATCATTTACTTTGATAGGAATACCTTTGTGTTGCTTTGCTAAATCATTTCAGGCATATCCGACTCTGTGACCCTACGGTCTGTAGCCCACCAGGCTCTTCTGTCCATGGGATTCTCCAGGTACGAATCCTGGAGTGGGCTGCCATTTCTTTATCCAAGGAAACCTTGCCAAACATTAATGTTAACATGGAAGCTATTTTTGTGAAGATGTAGCTGCTGAAGCCTCTCATCTCTGTAATTTTGAATACTGCTCTAACAGAGTCATAATATGCAATTAGTTAGATTTTACAAGAAGAGCCTTACAGCAGAACTCACAACCTTTTCCCCTCTTCTTTTAGCAGTTTAGTATCTTGAGTTATTAATATTTTTTATTAAAATCATTGATTAAGTTATTAACAATTTGGATTTTTTTTACTCTAGAAGGTATTTAGAAACCTTTTCAGATTTTTCATCTGATTTATTCACATAGGCTGTAGTACAATTGAAATCCCTTATTCTGCCTTGCAGCCATTTGTTGCACAGGCAGATACTGTTGTATATATTTTTATTTCAGTTCATGAAAAACTGCAGAAACAATCTGTATCATATACCGAATTGATTTAAAATAAATCTATGTGTTTACTGGGAACTAAAGAAATCTGCTAACGAGTTTCATATAAAGAATGTGGTAACATTCACATAGAGTAGACTTTATAATGGAATTTTTGTGGTGCTTTCTATAAATGTTTCAAGAGCATTATGCCAAGAAACACCAAACAGGAGGCAAATCTACTATATTAAGTCAGGAGAAACCATCAGGGAAGGTCAGGTACCCTGTGTGAATTTCCATGTACCGAAGGTACAGGGATGTGGTTTCATATATCTGGGAACACACCACTGGTTGTTGGTGGGGATGGCAGGTGCTGAGTCAGAAGCAGGTGAACACGATGCAGGTGGCACCACAGAGTCACAGGCATGATAGACGGTGAGTCTACAGTCAGGACACGTGCTCTGTGGTCCCCATTCTGACAGCAGCTGGGCTCTGGGCTCTGCTCTGGAGGGTGGACCCTCTGGTGGAGGCGCCTCCTCCCAGAGGTCCTCCAGCCCTGGGGGTGGCAACAGCTTCCTGCCTTTGATAACCCCTGGGTTGTCTCACACACCACTGTTTTCCCCTTTCTGCTTTTTTCTCCCTTTTTTATCATCTCCATAACTAATTCCCTGCATGGAATTCCCTCTCCCATGCTGGGGTTCTGTTCTACTGACTAATTCACACTGATAGAGGAGGATGTGCACAGAGGACCAGGGAACCAGGAGGCAGGGGGAGAATTTCAGCTGCTAAAGGGGCCTCAATGGGTGTGTGATGCTGACAACTTCTTGAGACCAGACCCTGTTTTTCTTTTCTTTCTTTCTTTTTTTTTTTTTTCCTTTCTGTTTGCCTGAACCTAACAGATAAACCAAGTGTTGGGAATCACCAGTTCTCTCTGTCAGCTTGCCATACAGTGCAGTCCATTAACTGGGAATCACGGTGCTCATTATGCCCACCTGCTGTCTCCTCCTTCCCCACCTGCCACCAAAGTAGCCAGAAACATCCAGAAGCTCAGGATGCAGGGGCCCCCACTCTACCCCACAGCAAACATCCAGATCATGGCCTCCCTCTATGTATAATACAGTGGTCTGATAATCAAGGCAAAAATGTACACTGATTCCCCAAAGCGTCTTTAACAACCAGTTGCATGTTTGTTAGTTAACACATTCCACACTGCAGCATTTTGTCTGTCCAATTCCGTAAATTCTAACATTACAAATGTATGGACTTTAAGTTCAATGTGTGCTAATACTTTGAAAGATCTCTTGAAAATGAGAGTGAGAGCAACATGTCAAACATTTTAGGTTGATATTATACTTAATCTCCATTAGATACAAACCTTAGTGCCAATTTTGAAAAAAATTTTGTAACATACTTTTAGTTAATGAGCAAGTCACATTTTACACCATGGTACAATCTAAAAATTCTCCAATAAATCTATGTCAGATTTGTCTGTTAGCAGTCAGGGATCTTGGAAAGAAAGATATGTTACCTCATCCCAAAAAGCAGTGAAATCTTGCATGTCCACCATCATTTTACCATCTGATGGCAGCCGAGTGTTGAGCTGTGGTATTTCATCAAGTGATAAAAAATTCTACAGAAAAGAGGAAAAAAACAGAGGTTAAACTGCAGGAAGAAAGCACAAACAAAAACAGTCACTTTCCTGGAATTTGCAAACTTTGAACAGTCTAAATACTGTTTTGCTAACTGTACTTAAAGTATTAGTTCACATCAGAACATATTAAATAATATATGGAATAACATATACTATTATTACATCTCATGATATATATAAACATAACCATATAATATATTGTATTTGTTGCTGTTTAGTCATTAAGTTGTGTCTGACTCTTTGAAATCCCATGGACTACAGCACTCCAGGCTCCCTGTCCATCACTATCTCCAAGAGATTGCTCAAATTCATGTTGAATGAGTCAGCGACACTATCTAACCATCTCATCCTCTGTTGTCCCCTTCTCGTCCTGCCTTCAATCTTTCTCATTATCAGGGTCTTTTCCAATGAGTCTGCTCTTGGCATCAGGTGGCCAAAGAAAGTATTGACCCTTCAGCACCAGTCCTTCCAGTGAATACTTATGGTTGATTTCCTTTAGGATTAGCTGGTTTGAACTCTTTGCAGCCCAAGGGACTCTCAAGTGTCTTCTCAAGCACTACAATTTCAAAGCATCATTTCTTCCGTGCTCAGCCTGCTTTATGGTCTAACTCTCACATCCATACACAATGAATGGAAAAACCATAGCTTTGACTATATAGACTTTTGTCGATAAAGCAATGTCTCTACTTTTTAATATGCTGTCTAGGTTTGTCCTAGCCTTTCTCCCAAGGAGTAAGCATTTTTTTTAATTTCATGGTTGTAGTCCCCATCTGCAGTGATTTTGGAGCCCAACAAAATTAAGTCTGCCACTGTTTCCACTGTTTCCCCATTTATTGCCATGAAATGATTGGATGAGATGCCATGATCTTAGTTTTTTGAATGTTGAGTCTTAAGCCAGCTTTTTCATTCTCCTTTGCCCAGCATTTCACATGATGTACTTTGCATATAAGTTAAATAAGCAGGGTGACAATATACAGCCTTGACATACTCCTTTTTCAATTTGGAACTAGTCCATTGTTCCATGTCCAGTTCTAACAGTTGCTTCTTGACCTGCATACAGGTTTCTCAGGAGGCAGGTAAGGTGGTTTGATATCTCATCTCTTTGATAATTTTCCACAGCTTGTTGTGATTCACACAGACAAAAGCTTTAATGTAGTCAATGAAGCAAAGGTAGATTTTTTTTTTTTTCTGGAATTATCTTGCTTTTTCTATGATCCAATGGATGTTGGCAATTTGATCTCTGGTTCCTCTGCCTTTCCTAAATCCAGCTTGTATATCTGGAAGTTCTTAGTTCACATATTGGTGGGAATTACAAATTTAAAAAGAAGAAGGCAGCTAGAGAGAATGGATTAAGCAGTAAATAAAAAGGGGACAGGGATGAAAAGACAGATACAAAAGGCAGGCTCAGACACCAACAAGCAAAACATCTGTGGAGGAAAGAAATCATTTTGAATACAGAGAATTAAGTAAATCTGAGGCCACTCTTCCTCTGCAGGGAACAGGGAGCTCTCAGCAAGTTCCTCCCCTCCTGACCCAGAGACTGTGCACAGTCACTACCCAGTCATTGGAATCAGCACAGGAGATGCACTCTGTTTGCTCCTGCTTTTAGACATTTTAGTCACTCTGCAGACATCACTACACTAGAGCCCTATGCTACTACTACTTATATATACTACTGCCTCTGCATGAGAACCAGTCTTATGATATCTGTAATGCACTCTACCTAATAAGAAAAGGGATTACCTACAACATTCTGGGAAGACTGCCAGCTTTGGCACTGAGAGAGTTAAATATCACCTAACTAGAACATAGTGATACCAAACAAAAGAAGGCAGTTTACAAAAAATCCACCTACAACTGAAAAAAAATTATTTGTCACCAAACCTTTATCCTTTGGATGCTGATGACGGCCTCTGACACCTTCTCGATGGCCATGGGGAAGTAGAGGGAGCTCGAGAACCGCAGAGCCTCAAACAGCATCACCACCACAAACACTTGGCTGGCTGTGATCCGGTTGTCAAGGAGCTCATTGGTGATGAAGGTGACAAAAATCATGATTTTGCTCACAGTGAAAAATGATGCCAAATTCAGGCCCCTAAGGTAGGAACTTTTCAGAATCTTGGAAATTTCCTTACTGTAAAAAGAAAGTAGGACAAAGGTTTTATAAAAAGCATCAGCATACAAGACACGAATTCAGTGCCCTGTGTAAGTGGCCCCTTTCTAGGGAATGGATACAGATTAAGATAAACCATCCCTCACATCATGGAGACATTAGCATAGTGCACACTCAGGAGTCTGCCCAACACCAGGACCACACACTGCATCACCACTTCACTCCTTCAAGTAAAAGGAGGTTTAATGTCACACTTGCAAACATTTTGGGTCAATCAGACGGGTTTTGAACATTCATTCAACAAACATTCATAATTACAAGTCTGTGGCAGGCTCCTTACAGAAAGACATGCCCTGTCCCCTCCAGGTGCTCATGAACTTGTGGGCAAAGAGAATTAGTAACCACAAAATTGGGAGACAATAGACGGAGACAGTCATCACAGCCCCCAAGGGATCCCAGAGCTGGGCTATGTAACTCGGAGCAGTGGAGTCAAGCAAGTCACACACACGTGGACCCTGAAGATGAGCTGGAGTCAGGCCTGGAGGCCAGAGTAGAAGGAAGATGGGCTCCGCAAAGGTGCAAAGTGAGAGGTGACAAGGTGGGGTCAGAGAAATGCTCACCAGATATTTAAATTAAAGATGGAAAAACAGTCTAAAAACATGAAGCAGAACAAAAGGGATAATATTTTCATAGCTCCATTTGAATTGAATAATAGTGATTCATGAGCTTTCATGGTGGTAAAGAATCCACCTCCAATGCAGGAGACACAGGTTCAATCCCTGGGTCTGTAAGATCCTCTGGAGGGGGAAATGGCAAGTCACTCCAGTATTCCTGCCTGGGAAGTTCCATGGACAGAGAAGCCTGGTGAACTACAGTCCATGGGGTCACAAGGAGTCAGATCTGACTGAGCGACTAAGCACAGCAACAATGAACAATAGTGATTCATACAGTTCGGCTCAATACAAGTATATCAAGTCTCTATAATCTTCCTGGTTATCAGCCATCAACATAAATTACAATTTTAGTTTGAATGTCATTGTCTCAAATACTATGTTAAAAGCATTGCTTATTGGGATTTGAGGCATCAAGAACTACTTAGAATTTCATATCTGTATAAGTAAGTAGTATATATATTTTTTCCTTTGAGAAGATGGCAAATGAAAGAGCAGGTTAAATGATATCTCCACTATTCCTAACCCTACTGCAACATTTAGGTGATGCAGTGAAAAGTTAGTATTTAAGTTCACCTTAATGTGAAGATGAACTTAAACACTTCTTTGGTAAGACATCTAAAGTATCCAACAGAATAGGAAATAAAGCATGAAAATATGGAGTGACATCTATATATAAACTTACCTTCTCAGTCTGGTAATACGATCCATAAATGACTTTTCCCAAGCATTCATTTTTATTGTTCTGATGCCAGTTATGACTTCACTCATGGTCCTGATCCTCTTGTCTGTGAGAGCAGCGGTCTCACTCCTGAGGGGACAGATGTGAGATAAGCCTTAGTGACCACAGCCCAACTTTCCTCAGCAGCAGCAGCAGGAGTGGGCACGGGGGTGGGGCTAGGAATAAAATTATTCTCTACAGCTCTTTTGCACTTAGAACACAAGCAGGTCCTACTCAAAGTGCAAATGGAGAAAAAGGCTTCAACTAGGAAGTCAACCATCCAGTACATTTCAAGAAGTAACTTGGACAATGTGTAGCATCGGCTAAAAGAGATCTGAAATGTGTCAGATACAAACCGTTTGCTCAAAGAGGTCACGGTCAGGTAGGGAGGCAGAAAGACACCCAGGAAGACAGAGTCTGTGCTTTAATAAAATAGGAGAGAATTTCTGGTGAGCAGAAAAGATGGGACTCTTAATTCCACCAGGAAAGGAGAACAAGAAGACCTTCAGAGACCTGGTAGCACTGGAACAGGGCCTCGATGGATAAGGAGTATCTCTCTCTCCAGCAAAGAAAGGAAAGGAAATTCCAAATAAAGAAAGACACCAAGCACAGAACTACATACACACAACAAACACAAGAACTCAGTGAGCTTCAAATAGCACAACATCTCCATAACCTGACAACCACCCACCTCCAACCGTCTGGGACCTACTTCAATCTAACTCAGCACTAGAAGGCTCTTCACCACCAGCCACTTTTCTGTCACATGTGCTGCTATGACTGTGGGGCTTCATAAAGACACAATGGAGATCAGCCTGGTCCTGGGAGTGCTTATAACTTAATGGAAACATGAATAAATACCTGAAAGTCTCCAACACAAGCATAATCAATATATATGCAGTGAGAAATGGGGCTAATAGATTATTACTATTTAACAATATTTAAATAACTTGGACATGGGTAAATTCTGCTGAAGGACACTCTACTTTTTCAGATACGGTGCCAAGAGGACCCAGTGAATGCATTCCCTGTTCTTGTTTCAGGATCAGCCTTCAGTTTAAGGCTGGCGCTTCCACTGGCTAAGCTTGTAGGGTCTACAACTCACACAAAGAAGAGACTGCTGCTGCTGCTGCTTCTAAGTCGCTTCAGTCATGTCTGACTCTGTGAGACCCCATAGACGGCAGCCCACTAGGCTCCTCTGTCCCTGGGATTCTCCAGGCAAGAATACTGGAGTGGGTTGCCATTTCCTTCTCCAAAAGAAGAGACTAGAGAAGGCATTTGTCTTGTTTTTGAACAAAAGCATCAAGCAGACTGTGGATGTTACCAGTTACGTATTATCAATTTTTAAAAGAAGTGTTTCTCTTACCGGAGTGATGAAAACAACTTCCCGAAGTAGCTTTGCAAAAACAGAAGAATAATGAGAACTGCCATCCCAGCAAGACATGATATTCCTATTTCCATCCAGAGCAGGGTGATCACTGCAACAGCCTGAAGTGGCCCCACCCACAGATAGTGCAAGAACATCGTTACCTTAAAAGAGAAAGACAAAGCCTTCTTCAGTTCAGTTCAGTCGCTCAGTCCTGTCTGACTCTTTGCGACCCCATGAACTGCACCACACCAGGCCTCCGTGTAAATTACAAACTCCCGGAGTTTACCCAAACTCATGTCCATTGAGTCGGTGATACTATCCAACCATCTCATCCTCTGTCATCCCCTTCTCTTCCTCCCTTCAATCATTCCCAGCATCAGGGTCTTTTCAAATGAATAAGCACTTCGCATCAGGTGGCCAAAGTATTGGAGTTTCAGCTTCAACATCAGTCCTTCCAATGAACATCCAGGACTGAGTTCCTTTAGGATGGACTGGTTGGACCTCCTAGCAGTCCAAGGGACTCTCAAGAGTCTTCTCCAACACCACAGTTCAAAAGCATCAATTCTTCAGCACTCAGCTTTCTTTATAGTCCAACTCCCACATCCATACATGACCACTGGAAAAACCATAGCCATGACTAGACAGACCTTTGTTGACAAAGTAATGTCTCTGCTTTTTAATCTACTGTCTAGGTTGGTCATAACTTTCCTTCCAAGGAGTAAGTGTCTTTTAATTTTATGCCTGCAGTCACCATCTGCTGTGATTTTGGAGCCCAAAAACATAAAATCAGCCACTGTATTTGCCGTGAAGTGACAGGACTGGATACCATGATCTTAGTTTTCTGAATGTTGAGCTTTAAGCCAACTTTTTCACTCTCCTCTTTCAGTTTTGTCAAGAGGCTCTTTAGTTCTTCTTCACTTTCTGCCATAAGGGTGCTGTCATCTGCATATCTGAGGTTATCGATATTTCTCCCAGCAATCTTGATTCCAGCTTGTGCTTCCTCCAGCCCAGCGTTTCTCATGATGTACTCTGCATGTAAGTTAAATAAGCAGGGTGACAATATACAGCCTTGACGTACTCCTCTTCCCATTTGGAATCAATCTGTTGTTCCATGTCCAGTTCTAACTGTTGCTTCCTGACCTGCATACAGGTTTCTCAAGAGGCAGGTCAAGTGGTCTGGTATTCCCATCACTTGAAGAATTTTCCACAGTTTATTGTGGTGCACACAGTCAAAGGCTTTGACATAGTCAATAAAGCAGAAGTAGATGTTTTTCTGGAACTCTCTTGCTTTTTCCATGATCCAGCAAATGTTGGCAATTTGAGCTGTCTTTCCTCTGTCTTTTCTAAAACCAGCTTGAACATCTGGAAGTTCACAATTCATGTATTGCTGAAGCCTGGCTTGGAGAATTTTGATCATTACTTTACTAGAGTGTGAGATGAGTGCAATTGTGCGGTAGTTTGAGCATTCTTTAGCATAGCCTCCCTTTGGGATGGTATAAAAGCCATTAAGGACAGAGAATAGAAACAATATGCTCTGAAGGAACAGACAGAAACCTAAATAGAAATTATCTCACTGGGTTTTAAACCTGCTAAAGCAGAAATCCAAGTGTCCACCCCAGATGACACTGTTTCAGGGCAGCACAGGGTTGACTTCAGGGATGTCCCAGGAGAATCAGACCAGCAACAGTGAAGAAAGATGTGGATTTTGACCACAACACAGATGAGCTCAGGGCTTCCCCAAATGCTCTGCATCCTATAGTTTAGCTCCCATCTCCCCTGGGCTCCCCAACATCCCAGGAAAGCCTATATTATAGTACCTACTGCTCTCTCCAGTAATTACTTGTGTATTTACCTCCCTGATAGACTGTGGCTTCTATAGGGCAGAAACTAAGCTTTATTCATCCCTGAACATGAGTAGGGGCCTTACTTCATGTTTGATGAATGAATACTGGAAAGAGAAGTGTCTACTACAACACAGACCTGACCAACAGCTACGATGTTCTGGGTCATGTGATCTGTGCTTAAGGTTAGTGGAAGAAAGAGTGTGTGGGGATAGCAGAGAGGAGGTTGTGTCTGGGGACCACCCACTTGAAGGTTCCCTATGCAGTAGGCACATAACAGGGTGCAGGGGAAAAAACAATCCCTGACCACCAGACCTTCATCACCTAGAGGAGGAGGAAGACAGTTCAGCAACACCTACACCACGTGCCAAGAAGAGCCGCTCCAGGAGGACCCCTTAGGACACTAACAAAGCTGGGCAAGAACACTGCTGCCATTTATTATTAGAAAAACAAAACTCTCACTTATGAAACAATACATATAATTACATCGAATTTGCACACAGAGAAGTGAAAGTTGGATAAATAGAATCTTTGTCTTACATCCTCAATAGAATCCTGGCTGACACAAAACCCTGGCACCTGGCATCCCAATAAGCTGAACCCAGCAAGAAAAACAGGAAATGGAAGAGGATCCCTCAGGGGCAGCTCACCTGGTCAAACCTGTTCACATCGTTGGACAGCAAGTTGACTATCTGGCCTGTGGTGGTCTTTCCCATGGCCGAACTACTTAGACGAAGGGCCTGAAATGAGAGAGGGAGACAGAGAAATGGATTCCTAAGGTGATACCAAGTCATCTTAGAACATAACACAATGGAGCATGTGCTCCAGGGGTCCTGAGTGGTATCAGCAAAAGCAGAATAACCCCTGAAAGCGGGACTCTAGGGACCCTTCTTCAGCCTCTAACTCCTCAGTGTGGTGACAGCCCCAGCCACAGGGACAGCAAAGGGAGGAGCAGGAGGTAAAAGCAAAATCCACCCCCTGTTTCAGTGAACTTGCACCTGTCTGAAGGTTAAAGGGTGTAGGTTTAGACTTAGGAGCCAAGTAAGTAATTTTTAGCCAAATTAGATGAGACTGGAGAGGTTGCCTTAGGAAAGAAATTCGGAGACTTGGGTTCAATCATTCATCCTGTGGGTGACAATATTTAAACACTTTGGGCTTAGTTTCCTCATTCTGAAATGAACAAGTATAATGTTCTAAACACTGTTCCTGTGAGGAAACTGTGGTCTTGATGCCAGTCTGCTGATTTTACAAAATACACAACCCATGTTGCACCATCCCTTTATTTAGTAGGAAAAATTCCCTAGAGATCTGAGGAAGCTGAAAAGACACCAGGAGCTGCTTCAACAGACCAACTAGAGCCACTGATCCAAATAAAACGTCATACTTCATAAGAAACTTTTTCTCTACTCCTCAAGTTAAGGAAGAAAGCAATGATTAAGTGAGAAGGTAAAATGATATAACCACAATGGAAGAGAATACGGAAGTTCCTCAAAAATTAAACATGACATTAGCATACAATACAACAATTTCACTACTAAGGATACACTCAAGAAAACTAAAACACAAACTTGAACAGACAATTTGTACACTCATATTCACAGCAGCAATGTTCACAATAGCTAAAAGGTGGAAACAACTGTCCATTGACAGATGAGCAAATACACAGAATGTTGCATAGGCTTATAATGGAAGATTATTGAGCCTTAAAAAGGAATTAAATTCTGACACCTGCCACAACATGGATGAACCTTGAAGACATCGTGCTACAGAACATAAGCCAACACAAAATGACAAACACTGTATGATTCCACTTACATGAAGTACTAAAGTACTCAAATTCAGAGATAAGAAGTAGAATGGTGCTGGGTGCGGGGAGAGGGGTTGGGGAGTTAGTGTTTAATGGATGCAGAGGTTCAGTTTGGGAAAAAGAAAAAGTTCCAGAAATGAATAATGGTGATGGCTACACAACAATGTGAGTGTACCTAATGTCACTAAATGCTGTACTTAAAAGTAGTGAAAATGGTCAACTTTACACTGGATGTATTTTACCACCACCATCACAACAACAAAAACAATGATCAAAAGCCAAAGGTAATTTTACCAAAGCTGTGGAAATGGCCAGTCATTTTTATATACAATACGTCCTTCACAATCATTCAAAATTCAGCTGCAAAGAGCATGAAATGCTGAATGGGCCATTTTAGGAGTGGAATATGTGCAGCCTTGGAGACTTCCTGGAGACCTGCCCCAGCCTGGAATCCATGGTCAGAACAAACTATGGCTATGGGCTTAGCAGCCACTCCATTTCTAATGCCAAATCTATTCCTCCTCAGGACCAGGGATCAGGAGGTGGAGCCTAAGCATGAACCACAGAAGTTCAGAGGGGCCTTTCAGAGCTGCTCGGCAGCACCAACTGTGCCCTAAAGAATCAGCTCACCTGTAACCTGAAAAGAAGTGTCCTGTTTCTGCACCCCAGCAGGACTCTGGATGCAAGGCTGTGCATGAGGAAATTTGTGTTTTCCAGGTTTCTGGAATTTCAAGTTATGTCTATGTTATAATCCCCATAATTCCTGACTTCATATAGGGCCAACATTTAGGTAAAATCAAGGCAGTAAATGAACTTCTTGGGAGATATTTACATTCACATAAGCCGATGTGCAAGGTCAGATCACATTTCCCAAAGGCAAGATTCCAAAGTGTGGTGGGAAGAGGAAGAAACACAGATAGACAATGGCTCACCTGTGCAGCAGAGTGAGCTTTGACTAAAGCATCACCTCACACCTACCTTAAGGTTTCACAACACGGTTCAGGTAAAATTTCGCAACTATTATGAGAATTAAGTATGATCTGGAAAGACAAACATTTAGCCAATTTGTGGGGAAATCTGAGTATCCATCTCCTAAATGGTTAAAGATGCAACCGAATAACAAAGAAGATGATAAATGACAGTGAAGACCACTGACTGCAGTTTGCGGGCACAGCTTCAACTTCTAGATCACCCAGAAGGAAAGCAGCTCAGATGCTGTTGTCAGAAAAGACAGTGAGATGCCAGGTCCCCAGTTTCACACAATCCTGAAAAGTACAAGACTCTGCTCAAGGAAAGATGAGGAGAAGACATCTCACTTTCTGCTGAAAAAAGTATTCTGAAGAAGCAGAAGCTCTAGATAAGCAGCAGCCAGGTAAAAGAAGCAATATTTTCAATTTAAGCTGCTTGGTTTTATCTTTCAATGAGGACTTTATTTATTAATAAAAATTGCATATGTTTAAGGTTACAACATGATACTTTGGTATAAATACACACTGGGAAATGGTTACTGTAGTAAAAACCACTTAAAATATCCACTACCTAATATAGTTATCCTATTTAACATGTGTTCAGTTCAGTTCAGTTCAGTTGCTGAGTCATGTCCGACTCTTCGTGACCCCATGAATTGCAGCATGCCAGAATTCCCTGTCCATCACCAACTCCTGGAGTTCACTCAGACTCACGTCCATCGAGTCAGCGATGCCATCCAGCCATCTCATCCTCTGTCGTCCCCTTCTCCTCCTGCCCCCAACCCCTCCCAGCATCA
Organism: Bos taurus; assembly: GCF_002263795.3. NCBI lineage: Eukaryota > Metazoa > Chordata > Mammalia > Artiodactyla > Bovidae > Bos > Bos taurus. Next base: position 1,465,355 of record NW_020190994.1, on the reverse strand, counting down.
GACTCTTTTCCAATGAGTCAACTCTTCGCATGAGGTGTCCAAAGTACTGGAGTTTCAGCTTTAGCATCATTCCTTCCAAAGAACACCCAGGACTGATCTCCTTCAGAATGGATTGGTTGGATCTCCTTGCAGTCCAAGGTACTCTCAAGAGCCTTCTAAAACACCACAGTTCAAAAGCATCAATTCCTGGAGCCTATTATACAGAGTGAAGTAAGCCAGAAGGAAAAACCCCAATACAGTATAATAACGCATATATATGGAATTTAGAAAGATGGTAACAATAACCCTGTGTACGAGACAGCAAAAGAGACACTGATGTATAGAACAGTCTTATGGACTCTATGGGAGAGGGAGAGGGTGGGAAGATTTGGGAGAATGGCATTGAAACATGTAAAATATCATGTATGAAACGAGATGCCAGTCCAGGTTCAATGCACGATACTGGATGCTTGGGCTAGTGCACTGGGACGACCTAGAGGGATGGTATGGGGAGGGAGGAGGGAGGAGGGTTCAGGATGGGGAACATATGTATACCTGTGGCAGATTCATTTCGATATTTGGCAAAACTAATACAATTATGTAAAGTTTAAAAATAAAATAAAAGTAAAAAAAAAAAAAAAAAAAAGGAGATTGGTACACACCCATATTCTCGAACCATTATTCACCATAGTGAAGAGGTGGAAACCTAAATGTCCATAGAGGATGAATCAATAAAGAAAATGTGGAAAATATGAAATGGAACCTTCAGCATAAATAAAAATTTAAAAAGAAAATCCTGTCATATGTTACAACATGGAGGAGTCTTGTAAATTCTCCTAAGAGAAATAAGCCAGTTGCAAAAAGACAAATGCTGCTTGATTCCATCTACATCTAAAAGAGACAGCTAAAGGAGTCAGACTCCTAGAAACACAAAACAGAATGTGGCGACCAGCTGCTGGGAGGGAGGGGAAATACAGAGTTGTCTGGAGGGTTTAGAATTTTAGTTTTGCAAAAAGAAGCAATTGTAAAGATCTACGCACTACAATATGCATGTAGTTAACACTACTTCTTACTCTCAAAAATGGTTCAGATGGTAAATTTTGTTAGTATTTTAAAACCACATTAAAAAGAAATGGCCACTTTTACCAAAAAAAAAAAGCATCAATTCTTCGGCACTCAGCCTTCTTCACAGTCCAACTCTCACATCCGTACATGATCACAGGAAAAACCATAGCCTTGACTAGACGGACCTTTGTTGGCAAAGTAATGTCTCTGCTTTTGAATATGCTATCTAGGTTGGTCATAACTTTCCTTCCAAGGAGTAAGCGTCTTTTAATTTCATGGCTACAGTCACCATCTGCAGTGATTTTGGAGCCCCAAAAAATAAAGTCTGACACTGTTTCCACTGTTTCCCCATCTATTTCCCATGAAGTGATGGGACCGGATGCCATGATCTTCGTTTTCTGAATGTTGAGCTTTAAGCCAACTTTTTCACTTTCATCAAGAGGCTTTTGAGTTCCTCTTCACTTTCTGCCATAAGGGTGGTGTCATCTGCATATCTGAGGTTATTGATATTTCTCCCAGCAATCTTGATTCAAGCTTGTGTTTCTTCCAGCCCAGCATTTCTCATGATGTACTTTGCATATAAGTTAAATAAGCAGGGTGACAATATACAGCCTTGACTTACTCCTTTTCCTATTTGGAACCAGTCTGTTGTTCCATGTCCAGTTCTAACTGTTGCTTCCTGACCTGCATACAGATTTCTCAAGAGGCAGGTCAGGTGTCTGGTATTCCCAACTCTTTCAGAATTTTCCACAGTTGATTGTGATCCACACAGTCAAAGGCTTTGGCATAGTCAATAAAGCAGAAATAGATGTTTTTCTGTGTGGTGAGAACATTTAAGATCTACTCTCTTTGAAAATTTCAAGGATACAATACAGTCAAATAAGGATTTTTTTTAAACAGTCTAAGGCAAAGACATATCCAAGATCAAGTTTATACAGAGCCCTTTGGCTCTTGACACTGATATATCTATGGCAATACCTTTGTAAAGATACCTGAAAGCCTTACTCTTTTTACCCTAATTTAGACAAGGGTAAACTATGTAATAATTTCATGGCATTCCTCAATACAAAATCACTAAACACATTAAATCAGCTCTTATTAAAACTGCTACAATGCATACTAAAAATAAAAGGAAATATTGTATTAAAATAATTTAAATGAAGAGCAACAAATTATCTCTAGAATTAATAAAACAATATAAAATTTCAAGTTTCATCTCAAATATCCTATTTTCTTTCATACCATTAACAAGAATTATCTATAAAATATAAGGAGTGAGTCTATATTTAGCATGAATTCTCTTTATATTTTTCTCTAGCAAACATAATTACACTGAATATAATTAGATGGATGTTTTTAAATTAGAATCATTCCCTTTATCAAATACATTCTCTGCTCTTAGGTATAGTTTTATAGATCCAATCTCTGAAGTTTACTTTTAAATACGAATTTGATGTAACTGAAGGCATTAATGAATGACAACAAAAATTTTCCATAAACAGCACTATGGGATTTGGGCATGAAGACATTGAAAATCAACTTGATACTTTTCATACTTATTCTTGAATATTAATTTAATATTTTACAGTACAAATTTAGTGGTTATTATGTGACAGCCTATGGCTAAAAGTTGTCAAGGACAGCCCTCACTTGATCTCAAAGAAAACTTTTCATTATTTATTGGTAAAGTTTGCTTCAACAACAACAAACTTGGCTTGATGCAAAAGCAAGCTTCTCTAGGAATGTGTAAACGATTCCAGCTACAAAATTTGTAATTTACAGAGAACATTCCCCAAGTGGTGCTGATCCCTCAAGAGAGGAACACACCATGGTACCGAGTGACACTCACCTTACAGTAGATCATATGGCACACGGCTACTCACCTTACAGTAGATCATATGGCATACGGCTACTCTCAGCCTCATCCCCACACGCTGCATGTGGTAGAAGTACAAGTGGCGAAGAACGGCCCACACGAGCACGCAGGTGCTCAGCCCTGCCGCGTAGCCGTAGGCTTCGTGTAAAGCGGCAGAATCATTGGGATCATAGTTTTCAACATAACTAATCATTTTCCCTAAAAATATGGGTTGAACTACTCTGGTGCCTTCCTAAAAGAAAAGAAAAAAGTCTTAATTAGGGATGTCAGTTTTTCTTTACACAAGATTTGCTTTTATCATTCAGTTCAGTTCAGTCACTCAATTCTGTCGGACTCTTTGCGACCTCATGAATTGCAGCACGCCAGGCCTCCCTGTCCATCATGAACTCATGGAGTTCACCCAAACTCATGTCCATCGAGTCAGTGATGCCATCCAGCCATCTCATCCTCTGTCATCCCCTTCTCCTCCTGCCCCCAATCCCTCCCAGCATCAGAGAGCTTTTCCAATGAGTCAACTCTTCGCATGAGGTGGCCAAAGTACTGGAGTTTCAGCTTTAGCATCATTCCTTCCAAAGAAATTCCACAGCTGATCTCCTTCAGAATGGACTGGTTGGATCTCCTTGCAGTCCAAGGGACTCTCAAGAGTCTTATCCAACACCACAGTTCAAAAGCATCAATTCTTTGGTGTTCAGCCTTCTTCACAGTCCAACTCTCACATCCATACATGACTACTGGAAAAACCATAGCCTTGACTAGACGGACCTTTGTTGGCAAAGTAATGTCTTTGCTTTTGACTATGCTATCTACGTTGGTCATAACTTTCCTTCCAAGGAGTAAGCGTCTTTTAATTTCATGGCTACAGTCCACTTTTTTTCATTAGCATGTTTAAAATACATTTTGACAAAATGCTACATTCATGACTAATTTAAAAGAAAAATATGCAGATTTATTATCTCCTATAAGACAAGCAGGCAACAGTTTAACCTTAAGGCAAAATTTTCCATTCAAACATAGTAAAACCTTAGTACATTGTGCTTAGCACACCATGGGTGCTCAACAAATATCACAAACAGGCTCAATACCAACTGAGCCTTAAGATGAATAAAGAAAATGGTGGCAGAAGAAGAGGAAGAAATCTGCTTCCACAGGAACAAACCTTCCGGCAGCCTGCCCCTGTTCCCCATACTCTCAATGTCCCAGCCCAATAGAAAGTCAATGTGGTTCATGTATGGGAGACATGCTTTCATCACCTTCTTCATCAATCCTTAGGAACTGACACACTGGCACAAACACATCCACACTTTTCTACCCCAAACTCCACACGTAGACCCAGGGAATGGAAACCAGCTTTGGCTGGAGTACCACAAAGAAACCAGGCTTGGCAGCTCTGCAGGCTCTCAGCTCCCGAGAGCACTGCCTCACTACACCTCTACCCTCTAGAAGTTGGAATGTTCCTTGGAGTAAAAAATTAAACATGGTGGAGGCCAAGCTAAAAAATCATATCTTCTGTAGTTCTTGATTCACCATCCACTGAAGTTGGTGGTTTGGAAGAAATGTTATCAATCTTTTCTTCCTCAAGGTCTAAACCAATTGACTCAGGGTGCACTGAGGCTTCCACCCTGAGTAAGACTTAGGGAAAGCAAGTTTCTTTCCCAAAGAAACAGGCAAAAGAACGGCAACACCTACCCACCCTGCCAAACAGCCACTCCACCTCACAACCTACTTCCTCTCTCTAGTCATCCCTTGAAGGCCCCCTTCTTCCTAGGTCCCCTTCTTCACCATCAAGGAAAATCATTCAACAAATCCAAGTTACCAAAACTAAACACCTGGGGCCACAATATCATTTCCTCCACAGACTTCTCAAAAGACAAAATGTTAAAAGTTTGGAAGTCTTTCAAGAACAGGGTTTTTCCTTTTTTGGCAATCCCACCTTACTAACACAGACAGGGTAAGCTTTGCTTATCTGACCGGTATGCTTTGATAGCCCTCTTCTGTCTGTCTGAAGCTAAGGAACCCACACACAAGATGGGGGAAGGAGAATCCATAACACCAAACACCAAAAAAAAAAAAAAAAATCATTTTCTGCTCAGCCAACCAGTGCTTGATCAGGATATTTATCAAAAGATGTCCCCGTCCCTCATATGGGGGTCTCATTAAACCTTAACATTACTGTCTTGTTCTACACAAATGGACACATGCACACACACATGTTAACAGGGTACACCAGTTGCCTCTCCCTCCATGAAGTCATGGAGATTTTCATCTACTATAGAAGATAAAGGGAACACTATGTAGTTGAAGAAGTGTAAGTAAGATGATCATAACTGAATAAAATGTAACTGATACATTTCCACCATGTCCTGTCATCCATCCCAAGAGGCACAGAGAGCTCTTGGAAGAGTCCTTCACACAGTGGATTGTCAAACACACTGTTTACAGTTTCCTGAGATGGAAATGTGGAGGCTCACACAGAGAAGCAAGAACATCAAACTGTACACACAGGCAGTCCCAGCCCAGGTGCCACCAAGGGCAGTCCAGTGCTGGAGCCATAAACCACCAGAAGCCCAGCAATAATATCTGCCATCCAAAACTTTCCTGAAATGTATGATTATATTTGGGAAACACTGTTGCCTGTTACTCAGGTCTCCATTGGAGCCTAGCATCCTTGTAATTACAGGAGAAATAAGAGTAATAGCACTCACCAAAGATAATATGGATAAATTCAATAAATCCAGCAAACAGGAGTGTAAATAAAGGCAGGTCATTACTGCCTAAGCACATCTGGAGTTTTTCACTGAGAAACAATATTTAATAACCTAGTTGAGGGACTTCCTTGGTGGTGCTTTAGCTAAGACTCCACACTCCCAATGTAGGGAAACTTGGTTCGATCCCTGGTGAGGGAAGTAGATCCCACATGCAGAAACTAAGACCCGGCACAGCCAAATAAATCAATATTAACAAAACAAAACCAAAAAACAGTTGGAGAAATAGCCTCATTAAGGTATAATGCCACTTCATGGCTCATATCTTCCACTCATCTATGAATTCTTTTTATTCTTGATAATGATTATTATTTAATTGGGATAGAAAATTTCTTATCTTTCAAAAAGATAAAAAAAGGATTTCAAACATGAACTGTTACTGATGCAATTTGGGGGGGGGGGGGGAGAGTCATTTATTATTTTGGGACTTTCTCCAGTGGCTCAATGGTAAGGAATCCATCTCAATGCAGGAGTCACAGGAAATGCAGGTTGAATACCTGAGTTGAGAAGATCCCCTGGAGGAGGAAATAGCAACTGCGGGGAGCTGGCATGAGGACCTCCGCCCGTGGCAAAGGTCATAAGGAAGGAGGCTCAACATACATACGCAAAGGCGGGATCGAGCCTCAGGAGTCCCCCTGGAAATTCTCAGGCATCTACCGCCAAAACCAGAGTCTGCCTACTTTACTGCTTTGTGCTCTCACCTACACCTCTGACTTTACAGGGGGCTGTCCCCCACCACCTCTTTCAGAGAAGGAATTAACTTAGAGCTCCAGTTAATAATAATTTCTGGGTGTGATAAGAGTGTTTCAACCTATAAACTCCTCTGAAGTTTCTCTAGCCTGCCTGACAGGCTTGTCTGGCCACATGTGATTGCTCACAGCCTCCCAACCATGAGAGGCATGAGATGCTTTAAACCTTATAAAAACAGGTTCTTTAAAGAAGTTAGAAAACTATTAGTATAAGTATAGTGTGCTGATTAGAAATTGTATTGGTGAAAGGTTTTTCATTTGTTGAGCCAATGTTTACTGCTAAGTCTCCACATCCCCTGCCCTTATACACATTAATGAATATATAGAAGAAATAAGTATTAACCTTTGATATTAATCATGTTAGACCTTAGGCTAAGCAAATTATTTCCTTAATTAAAACCCACTACACCCTCACCCTATAGGAATGTAACTTTATCTGGTACCTTCGGAAGGTGGCATCTGTTTCAAAAACAATCACCCCTGGAGAAATAAGTGTTCTGGTTGACTGACTGCTGTCACAAGGAGAGGGTCATAAATTGTCAGCAGGCCCCCCCTGGCCAGAAGATGAACACCCCTAAGACCTCTGTATACATTTGTATGAAGCACCTGACTTTAATAAAAGTCAGGACTGCTGACCCCACGTGACTTTTGTATAACATCTCAGTGTATAAAAACAGACCCTGGAAAAATAAAAAATGGGATCAGTTCCTCAAAAGACTGGTCTCCCCATGTCGTTCTTTTTCTCACCTCTGGCTGAATCCCCATCTGGAATGTGGAGGCTCGTCAAGCCTACTAATTATGCCTGGGCTTCTAAGATCTTACTGGGAAGGCCTTAGTGTCTCCTCTCCTTCGGGAGAACGGGAGGACGCCTGCAGCCTACATAGGTGACTTAAATTCCTTGCCTTGGAATTTTACTAGCTTTCCATGTAAACCAAGTTATTCAGTCTCTTTTCTCCACTGAATTTTCCTACTGAGCTATCCTTATTCTATTACTCTTTATATTTCTAATTAATATTTAATTAAAGCTATCGTATGATCGCTGAAGCTGTCTCCCCTTCGAATACCCTGGATCAGCTGGGGCTGGACCCCAGCAGGCAACCAACTCCAGGATTCTTGCTAGGATAATCCTATGGACAGAGAAGCCTGGACATTCCCTGGGGTCACAAAGAGTCAGACACAACTGAGTGACTGAGCACACACGCACAACTTTGCCTCCAGTAAGGAGCCATCATGGCAATTCAGAGAAGTGATAAAAAGTATAACATACAAGGAATTTCCATTCTGGCATAAGTTGCAACTATGGAAAACAGAAAATTGATATTATGATCCAGATGAAAAATAGCAGCAAGTAAAAAACAATTTTCCAGTAATGTCTCTCAAACAGAAAAAATAGAAAGCAAAATAATGAATAGCACAAAATTGTGAAAACAAAACCCCAAGTACATATAGAGAGTAAGAAGATACATATTAAATATGATTCTTCAAAGCTTCCAGAACACACAGGGCAGATGTGACTGAGGCCATCAAAGGTAGACTGAGTAAATCCATCCCCTCCACACACAATGAAAGGTTAGAGATGGAGAGTCGTCTAACAGGACAGCTGGCAGCAGCATTTGTAATCTGTGAGTGTTTTAATTTCTGACATTTGGTAAAACTGCCTGAGGCAAACCAGGCAAAAGTTTGTCCAGCTACCAGAAGATTAACTCCTGCATATGCTCAATGCTCTAGTCCAAATATTAACTCCAAATGAAACGGTGGTGTGAATCCCAAGGGTAGACTGAATTTCAGAAGACTCTTCTTGCCTTGGAGAGTCTCTCAGAGAGGCAAGGAGTGGCTGTGGATCACCCTGGGGAAACAGACACTGGTGGCAGCCATTCCCGGGAGCTGCCCCCACCATGTGTACACTGGTGTGGGCAGACCACCACCAAGGAATTCTCTCATCTGTACATTCCTGATTCTCACCATCAACTAATAAGAAATAAAACAACTGAGAAAATATTCATTATCAATCACGAAGCTAACCTAATTAAAACTTTCTTGATAAGCAGGAACAAGGTCAAACACTGTCCCTTAAACCTTTCCTCTCTGACATCAATCTATACCACATGTATATTCTTTCCACAAACCAATAGAGAATATAGTTCTTATTCTTTCACAAGAATTCTTCACATCTCTGAAATCATAAAGGATCTTTAAAAGAGCTGAATTTAATACCACAACATCCATTAGTCAGGATTATCTGAGAGTCTGAGTCTCTGAGGCAAACTGTTTATTTTGTCCACACCCTGTGGCATGCAGAATCTTAGTTCCCAGTCCAGGGATCAAAAACCCTCATATCTGCATTCAGGGCATGGAGTCTTAACCACCGGACTGCGAGGGAAGATGTTGGTAGCCATTTCTTGGTAGAGTCCTTGGTATTTAGCCTCCTGAAAGCACCTGATATTGGGTTCCACCTTTTGCTTCTTAGGATAACTTCTTGCAGGGTTCCGTTAGAAACTAGAAATTCTGCAGTGGATAGAATTCCTCCTCCAAGTTAAGGTACTTGAAACATTTCTCACCCAATTTCCCCACATCTCATTAATGGAAATAAACACACAAAAATAGAAGCAAGCTAACAAAGAAAAACACTTGGGTGAAACATATAAGCAGGAAAGAGTCAGCTTGTAGGGAAAAATTGAACAGGCAGTTAATCATTAAAACTGGGGGAGTTTTAATGAGGTGGATGAAACTTGAGCCTATTATACAGAGTGAAGTAAGCCAGAAAGAAAAACACCAATATAGTATACTAACGCATATATATGGAATGTAGAAAGATGGTAATGACAACCCTGTATGCGAGACAGCAAAAGAGACACAGATAGAACAGTCTTTTGGACTCTGTGGGAGTGGGATGGAGGGATGATTTGGGAGAATGGCATTAAAACATGTATAATATCATATAAGAAACGAATCGCCAGTCCAGGTTCCATGCAGGATACAGGAAGCTTGTGGCTGGTGCACTGGGATGACCCAGAGGGATGGTATGCGGAGGGAGGTGGGAGGGGGAGTTCAGGATGGGGAACACATGTACACCCGTGGTGGATGCATGTTGATGTATGGCAAAACCAATACAATATTGTAAAGTAAAAAAAAAAAAAAAAAAGAACTGGGGAAGTTCTAAAGTAGAGTTGAGAAAAATCCAAAGATGAGGAGAAAAAGCAGTGAATCTGGGAAATCATAACCACCAGCATTCTTGATATCCTAGCCTTCACTCATCTTCTACACAGTGGTCTTCATCCTGACTGCACATTAGCATCACGTGGGTGGGGATAAAGACACTCTGATGCCCGAGGTCCAGCCTCCAGAAACTGGTTTAGGTTCAACTGATTAGGGTGGAGCCTGAAAATTCCTCTCCCTGGAAGAGTCTGGATGCAGAAACTAACCCCACGTAAGCATCTGCTAACCTCCACTCTTGTACTGTCTTGTCATCTGAGCCTGGAATGGCTACAGACCTGCTATGAAGGAGTTATAATTATCACAAAGAGTTTTAACCAGAGTCCCATTACACATTTCATGCTTCCAGAAAAATCCTTGTAAACCCAAGTCCAGAGATTACAGCATTGAAATTGAAATTTTTCATTCTGCACAGTAGGAAAATGAAAACTTCAGATAAAACTATATTTAAAAAACATTAATAAACAGATGAGTCAAAATTAGCCTGGAAAGTTATCTCTAAAAGGGCAAGGAGAATTAGAATACAGCTAACAAGGATATCAGCCTTCTTTAAAAGTAGCCTTGTCTTGATTTTTGAATCATGAAAACATTATCAGATCAGATCAGTCACTCAGTCATGTCCGACTCTTTACAACCCCATGAATCGCAGCACGCCAGGCCTCCCTGTCCATCACCAACTCCCGGAGTTCACTCAGACTCACGTCCATCGAGTCAGTGATACCATCCAGTCATCTCATCCTCTGTTGTCCCCTTCTCCTCTTGCCCCAAATCCCTCCCAGCATCAGACTCTTTTCCAATGAGTCAATTCTTCTCATGAGGTGGCCAAAGTACTGGAGTTTCAGTTTTAGCATCATTCCTTCCAAAGAAATCCCAGGGCTGATCTCCTTCAGAATGGACTGGTTGGCTCTCCTTGCAGTCCAAGGGACTCTCAAGAGTCTTCTCCAACACCACAGTTCAAAAGCATCAATTCTTCGGCACTCAGCCTTCTTCACAGTCCAACTCTCACATCCATACATGATCACAGGAAAAACCATAGCCTTGACTAGATGAACCTTTGTTGGCAAAGTAATGTCTCTGCTTTTGAATATGCTATCTAGGTTGGTCATAACTTTCCTTCCAAGGAGTAAGTGTCTTTTAATTTCATAGCTGCAGTCAACATCTGCAGTGATTTTGGAACCCAGAACACTGTTTCCACTGTTTCCCCATCTATTTCCCATGAAGTGATGGGACCGGATGCCATGATCTTTGTTTTCTGAATGTTGAGCTTTAAGCCAACTTTTTCACTCTCGTCTTTCACTTTCATCAACAGGATTTTTAGTTCCTCTTCACTTTCTGCCATAAGGGTTGTGTCATCTGCATATCTGAGGTTATTGATATTTCTCCTGGCAGAAATCTTGATTCCAGCTTGTGTTTCTTCCAGTCCAGCATTTCTCATGATGTACTCTGCATATAAGTTAAATAAACAGGGTGACAATATACAGCCTTGACTTACTCCTTTTCCTATTTGGAACCAGTCTGTTGTTCTATGTCCAGTTCTAACTGTTGCTTCCTGACCTGCATACAAATTTCTCAAGAGGCAGGTCAGGTGGTCTGGTATTCCCATCTCTTTCAGAATTTTCCAGTTTATTGTGGTCCACACAGTCAAAGACTTTGGCATAGTCAATAAAGCAGAAATAGATGCTTTTCTGGAACTCTCTTGCTTTTTCCATGATCCAGCGGATGTTGGCAATTTGATCTCTGGTTCCTCTGCCTTTTCTAAAACCAGCTTGAACATCAGGAAGTTCACAGTTCACATATTGCTGAAGCCTGGCTTGGAGAATTTTGAGCATTACTTTACTAGCATGTGAGATGAGTGCAAAAAGAACTAATTTTTTAAAATAGCAATTCCTAAAATTTCAGAGTAAATTTAAATAAAATTACCCAAGTATCTACCCATCCTTTTGGTTCAAAGAGCCATACAAAAAAGAACTATCAAATGTGGTTTTAAACAAAACAATTTGAAAACACATTCTCTGCATGATACACCCGTGTGAAGACAGTATGAACTGCCAAAAGATAAGTCTTATTATGCTTTCAGAAGTCACATTATAAGGTAAAACAAATCAATAATTATGTTGATATCATTGAGAATTGGGCTTAGACATGGGACAAAGAGAATAGATGATGGGAGAAAAGAGATACAGATATAAGCACAATAAGATGAAGTAAAAAACTAGTGTCCCATATCTGATTTGGATTGGAAACACCCATATAAATATATTTGTTTGCCTTAAAAATGTATTCTAACTTGGTCTAAAAAAAAAAAAAAAGCCAAGAAACAATAAGCAAGACCAATAAGCCCCTCTAACATCCAGATTATAGTCTTTAAATACCATTTCACAGTAAAAGAAGATGGGGCTGCTTGGAGAAATGGATGATTTCAGGGCTGAGCAAATGCTGTACAGAATGAACTAGAAACCTCCTGTCACACCAAAAACGAAAAAACCAAAACAAGCAAAAAAAAGACATTAAAAAAAAAATAGCCAAGACTTCTAGAGTGTGTGCAAAAGACTTAGGACCCAATCTGATATACTCCCACTGCTCAAAGATGGCCCAAGATTGATATAAACATAACAAATAAAGTGGACTGAAGCAGATCAGAAATGTTTAAATCCATGAGCTCAAACTGACATTCGCAAAACCAAACCAAACAACCAACCATGAAAACTCACTAGTCCCTCTCCTCACTAGAGGAGAACCAATTCCCCGTTTTGAAAACAGATTTTAAAAATGGAAAAAAATTATTTTCCCCTACTCTTCCTATAAACACTATAGTTCAGCATTAACCAAAGAGCTTAGAACACCCCCACTTTGCAACCCTTAATAAATTAATGGACCTTGAGCAAGGATCATGAATAGCTCCAACATCACTCATACACACACACACATACACGCACACACACACACACACACACATACACACATACACACACACAAGATGTTATGTACCTTATAAGGGGGATATACAACCCTACCTCCTACATAGACAAAAGGGGCAAAGAAAATCCAAATGAGTTATATCAAACTTTTAGACCTAAACACCAACCTAAGGTGCCAGAGGAACAAGTTAATTGACACAGGGGGAGATGCGATCAGCCAAATCCAGACTGTGGGAATCTCTACAGGTCAAACAACCTAAAGGCTCGGGGTGGAGGGGAACAGGAAGGCAATCTGAATAACCTGTGTCAGCCAAGTGTACCTTATTTAATACTGCTTCCAACAGAAGAGGGGAAAAAAAACCCAATTGTGAGCACTGAATAGATACTAATTATATTAAAGTTAATATTTATGCATAAAACAATAAAGTGAAAGTGAAGGCGCTCAGTCGTGTCCAACTCTTTGTGACCCCATGGACTGTAGCCTATCATGTTCCTCCGACCATGGGATTTTCTAAGCAAGAATACCGGACTGAGTTGCTATTTTCTTCTCCAGGAAATCTTCCCAACCCAGGGATTGAACCTGGGTCTCACACATTTTAGGCAGATGCTTTACCATCTGAGACACAAGTTCAGTTCAGTTCAGTTGCTCAGTCGTGTCCGACTCTGCAACCCCATGAGCTGCAGCACACCAGGCCTCTCTGTCCATTACCAACTCCCAGAGTCCACCCAAACCCATGTCCATTGAGTCAGTGATGCCATCCAACCATCTCATACTCTATCATCCACTTCTGCCCTCAATCTTTCCCAGCATCAGGATCTTTTCAAATCAGCTCTTCACATCAGGTGGCCAAAGTATTGGAGTTTCAGCTTCAACATCAGTCCTTCCAATGAAAACCCAGGACTGATCTCCTTTAGGATGGACTGGTTGGATCTCCTTGCAGTCCAAGGGACTCTCAAGAGTCTTCTCCAACACCACAGTTCAAAAGCATCAATTATTCTGCACTCAGCTTTCCTTATATTCCAACTCTCACAACCACACATGACCACTGGAAAAACCATAGTCTTGACTAGACTGACCTTTGTTGGCAAAGTAATGTCTGCTTTTTAATACACTGTCTAGGTTGGTCATAACTTTTTATAGACACAAGGGAAGTCTATAAAAATAATGTTTATGCTAAATATGTTTAGTGGAGGGAGATTCCACATCTTTTAAAAATACATACTAAAATATTTATAGATAAAAATGATTTGATGTCTTAGAACTTCTTTAAAATAATCTTGGGAAGTGAGGGTGAGTTTCAGATGAATCAAGACTGCTCATTATGGCAATTATTGAAGCTGACTTAGGGTGACATAGGGGCTTATTTCCCTTTACCCTTCTGAGTTCTTGCTGAGGATCCCTGTAATAAATGACAGAATATCAAGAGAAAATAAAACAGAAGTTTATTAGCATGTATATTTCTGATACACATGCGAAATATCAAGAACTGAGTAACTCCCTGAGATAGCCCAAGCCACCACCTTAAATGCCATCTCCCCCTAAAGACAGAAGAAAAGGTGATGGAGTGCCAATGAGAAGTTAGCAGGAGAAGCAGCTTAAACTACAGCAGGGTTGGGTGTGTTATACAGACTTCATCCTTCTTGAAGACTGTCCTCCAACAGGATTCTGCTGTGATTTAGAGCCATCCTTCTTTTTCTGGTACAGAGAGGGAGACACCTTTACAAATGGAGATTTCCTTTATCAGTGTAAATGTCCCTCAGAAGAATAACTTCTACTCTGTCTTCAGTTTCTCCTGTGTCTATTTCTGGAAAACACAGTCAACTCACAACAATATTTCTGCCAGAATGCCCTATTCTGGAGTGACATGTTGTGTTACCTTTTCATTCTATTCTATTTTTGTATTTTTGAAATGTTCTTAAAAATCTACAGGAAATTAAAAAGAAAACAACAACAACAACAACACTATAGAAACCAGGTGACAGAGGGGCCAGAGCTGTTTCTAGAAAAGCAGCTCCTCTTGCTCTGAGCCTCAGTGGAGGCTGTGGGAAGAGAGGACAGAACACAGAGAACAGGGGTCTAGCAGTCAGAGAACCACGCCTCAGATACCAGGTCGGCCACCTGCCAGTCACAGGACCCCAAGCCCATCGTGTGCCCTTCTCAGCCCCCAGGTATTTATCTGTGAAAATACCCACCTTACCTCCCTGAGAGGAATCCTGGGACAACTAAATGAGCTACAACAGCGCAGAGTGCTCTGAAACCACCATAAAACAAGGATTTTTCATCACTTTTATTATTAGAAGTCCTGGTAAGAGATTTACTCTATTCTTAATGGCAGAGGCTGGATTCACAAAGGCTTGGAAAACTCATTGTTCCTCATAGGTGACCACAGTGGAACAGGAACTCTTGAGAAAAGTCATGTGTAAAACCAAATTTTCTAGACTATAAAGCTTCACTTCTACCCACATTGCTGCAATTTTTAACCATTATGAATGCAATCTTTCAAAAAGAGTCTCCTACTTCCCTGACTACATAAAGAAAATGGATTGAAGGGGGTGGAGGAAACAAGTGAAATAGGTGAGGGAACTTAAGAGGTACAAACTCCAAATCATAAAATAGTAAAAGGGGATTGGGGGCAAAAAATAAATATATAAACTTTTAAAAAATAAATAAATCACAGAATTATACAACATAGGAAATATATTCAATAATATTGGAATAATTTTGCATGGTGACAGTTGGTAACTACACTTATCATGTACTGTATAAAATATTAAATCACTATTGATGTATACCAGAAACTAATATAACATTTTAAGCCAATCATACTTCAATTTTAAAAAGTTCTTTTAATTTTACATTTAAAATTTACACATGCTTAGAAAAAGAAAAGAAGGTGGATATAACACCCTAATTTATAACTCAAGGTCATCACTGTGGATATTACTAACATATAAAATTCCAGGAGTTGGTGATGGACAGGGAGGCCTGGTGTGCTGCGATTCATGGGGTCGCAAAGAGTTGGACACGACTGAGCGACTGAACTGAACTGAACTGAATGGCTAATGGCTAATGCTATGCTCTCAAGAACCAGCAGGGTGCACACAGCAGGTCTGCTTGGCAGGTCCCCTTCTGCTTGGCTCAAGACCCCCTCCTCCTCTCCCTTGCTGTGTGGTCCTCAGTGGTTGCTCTCAGCCCACAGTATCTTTGACACCAGCAGCCTCTCCTCAGCCTCCTGGGTTGAGCAAACAGAGGGACACACGGAAGAAAGGATTGGGGAATAAATGCAAAGACCACTCAGCTCTTGGGGAACCAGCCATGAATCCAGGCACAAAGCCCACTGTGGGATGCAGAGGATTCTGTTTACTTCCTGTCCATCAGCTGAGCTCCTAAGTGAAGGTTACACACACATGTGCTTCCCACAGCCTCCAACTGGACCAGAGACCATCGGAAAAAGTGGCTTCAGACAAAGGCCAAGTGACCAGACAAGGCTGGGCCACTTCTAAGGATCCTGGGAAGAGGAAATAACTCCTGGCAACACCTCCCCTCTCAGGGAAAGGGACTGGGTGAATCCACTCTGGCTCTCTGAGGTCACCCCACTTACACAGCAGCAATGGAGACCTCACCTCTCAGAGAGAAGCACTGATGACCTGGGGAGGTGGTCTCTGTGACTCACGCCCAGGCAGAGGCTTCAGGCCCCTCCTCTCCACCCTGAGGGCCCTGGGCAGGCAGAGACCTGTCCTCCCCACCCACAGTACCCGTGGAGGTGCACACAGGGACAAAGGGTGCTGGGAGCTCTCGGGCTGTTCTGTTCTAATTAGGGGTGACCGGCAAGTGCTCCTTAGCCTGGTACTTATTTCTCTGAGAGGTAGAGATACTCCTCAGTTCTCAAAGGATAGCCCATGGAATTCTCCAGGCCAGAATACTGGAGTGAGTAGCCTTTCCCTTGTCCAGGGGATGTTCCCAACCCCGGGATCAAACCCAGGTCTCACTCATTTCAGGCAGACTCCTTACCAGCTGAGCCACAAGGGAAGCCCTTCTCATTGGACAGAGGTTTTCATATCTCAAAATCCTAAAACCCTAAAAGCCTCACTCTGGACTGGCGTCACCCTGCTTTCTCCCCCTAGTGCCACCAGGAGTACCTGGGAGGCCCTGCTCTTGCTGGGTGGTAAGACCACACTGCTTGGGATCATGGATGATGGACAGGGCATTCTGTGCACCTGAGGGATTAAAAGAGAGCCAGAAATCTAAAAGGAAACATGTCTGTGTTTTAGAAAATCCTGGGCTGAGTTTAGATCTTCTACCATCTAAAATATAAAGAACAAGAAGCAGTATAGATTGATCAGAACACAGGAAGTTGCTTCATAAAATCAATTATTTAACTAACTAGCACTGCTACTAGTACTAGCAGTACTGCCACACAGATGACCCCCTACATTTACGTCCTCTACTCCCCACTTCTCCACCATGACCACCCAGAGACCAACCTCCTGAAAGGGCCCAGGGCTCTACCAGTTGCACCTTATGCAGCCCCAGGCCTGGCCTTCCTGGATCCCCAGCAGGAAGTATTACTGGGGCTGGACAACTTTGAAATCAACATTCCCAGCACCACAGTGGGGTGGATTCCATCTCAGGAAGAACCCCAGATCCTATGGCCTCTCTCTCTATGTCTGTTTCTCCCATGAGCTGCCACAGCCAAGACCCAGGACTCATATTAGAATGGGATCCATCCAAGGCTTAGTGACCCCACTCAAGGGGCTAACAGCCCAGAACAGCAAGAAAAACCAGTAGCTCAGTTCAAACCCAGCCACATGGGCTATGCTTTGAACCCACCTGATTTTAAGAATCTTTTGCATCTGGTACCAAGGAGAAACTAGAGAACCAGGGACAGCAGAGAGAGACCTGCTCCAGGATATGATCCAGCATTAAACCCTGAGGCCACTCATCCAACCAGGCACCTGGCATGAGCCACAGGCAGACACTGAGGCCCCAGGGTTTCCTGATAAGCAGGATTCATGAGAGCTCTGCTGTGTGAGGTCAGGAAATCCTGCACAAACAGGCCACACCAGCTTGCCACCTGTGTATTTCAAACAGACTTACTGTGACTATGTGGAAATACCATCACTGGGACAGCTGCACACGGGACAAAGAAGGGCTGGAGCAGCCTGACAGGCTCCTGCTCCCTCTCCCACCCCTTCCTTCACAAGGCACTGCAGTACCTAGGTGGTCAGTGCCCTCTCAAAGGCAGCACCCTGCCCCACATTCCTGTCCCACCCTCTGGCACAATGGCCAATCCTCTTCTGAAATCAGTGAGAACTCCATCCCCCAGGACCATCCAGTCACCTGGGAGCTGATGGATTCTCTGGTCTCTCCAGTTGTGTGGGGTGGACTTCACCTGCCCAGCTGCCCACTGCCCACAGTGCCCTTCAGTCCAGCACAGCCTTTAAACAAGAGCTACACTGCCCACCTGTAAACCACCTGGCCCACCCACCTCACCCCCAACATGATGGACTGAGGACAGCTCACACCTTCTCCACCTCTTTCACAGCACCTGCATCTTCCACCCGTCCTGCTCTCACACACTCACATGCTGCCCGTTTCCCTAAGGCAGCACTAAGGGACCACGGAGAGCATGAGCCCCCCAGGGAGGTCTGCAGCAGACCCCCATCAGGCTCAGCCAGAACAGGGGGGCTGACGGCACTGTGTCCCCAGGTGGATTGTCCTCTGGGGGATCTTGACTCAAGATCTTCAGGGTCATGGAGGTCACTGACCTCACAGCTTTCTGCCTCTGGTTTGCCCTGAACATTTCCTCCTACACCCTCTACCAATGCCAGGATACCAGGATCCCCCTTCAACCAGGAATCTGCTCCCACAACCAGGGAAAGAAAGCAGCGTGGAGGGTGCACAGAATTCACGGTGAAGCTGGAGGTCCTCTCCATGGGGGCTTTGCTCATAGTGCCAGCCCACGGGGAAGGGGGCAGCCTGGGGCAAGGTGTGCTCTTAGGAGTTCTGGGCTGCTACAGTCCAGATGCAGGGCCCTGGGTTCTGTTCCCCTGGAAGAGGAGAGGCGATGGATCTTCTTAGAACAGCATTTATCAGATGTGACCTGGTCAAAGTAACAATTTTTACCTTTTAAACTATAAATGAGTGCCATAAAATGTATGTTATTCTGGGCTTGGGTCCAAATTACCTTCTTCTAAATCACAGGGCACATATTGCCTGAGGCTGTTGGAATCTTCTTTTGGTCAAAGATCAGTCAGCGTTTATACTGAACACCAGGAACTTTCTAACATAATATAAAATGTCTTTTATTTCAAGGCCATCCTCCACAACACTCTTTAACCAGTTAAAAGAATAGTAACCCCTGGAGTCCAGTTCTCGCCATTCTAAAGATAAATACAACCTCTGAGCTCTATCATGTTTCCATGACGGTTTATCCTCAGACCTTAGACCACTGGCTTCTCTCCCCACCAGTCCCTTCCACCTCAGTACAGAGATACATACACCAAAAAGCAGCACACAGTATGAAAATCTTTTACCTCAAGAAATGTAAACATTCCCCAAATTATATAGGATTTCCAATAACACTTTACAATTGCTTTCACTAAAGAGGGTTCCTGTGCATCCTTCTGGGCTCTCTTAACTTCTTGATCCCAGTACCTGTGATACAAAACAAAACACAGTAAAGAACAGCGTGTCCACCAAAGGGAAAATGGGAGAGAGACAGAGTGGAAGATAAGCCTTCACTACAGGGCACTCTGTGGCTGCCCCATAGATGCTGGCTACCTGCTCACAGGGCTCCTAAAAGATAAGCAGTGCAGACTCTGAAGCACCATATAAACAGGCCTAGAGGGAAAAGTTCCAGATTCTAGAAACAAGTTCCTGCCAAGATTTGCTGGACTCACAGGTCACAAGCAGCTCAGGCGGGCACACTCCCTCCTCCAGGGACCCCACCTCCGTGGACAGAGCTCAGCCTCCAGGGCCGTGGCTGTGGGCTCCCTCCACGCCCACAGATGCACAGGGAACACGGGCCTCCAAAGTGGGCTAAGCCCGGGGTCAACCTGAGGGGCTGAGCATGCAGTGTCAGGAAAGGCGTCTCAGAAGAACCCATAGGAAGGCAAAGCCTCCCCCACATCTTTAGCCTCACGTGGAAATTCTCACTCTTTCTCCCCTTCTCCCTGATGTCTGTGCTCACCCTTGCAGCTCTTCTCCAAGACGCTGGGAGCAATCTTCCGGAAGCACCGAGTACATGTCATCTGGTTCTAATTTCCATTTGTGACCAATTTTAAACAAGGGGTTTAGCCACCTGTTAAAAATTAAAAGGAGAGTGACATATATCCAAACTACACATCTCTAATTAGAAACCTACATTCATGGACATTGCTAAAAAAAAAAAAAAAAGACTACATTGTAAATATATAAAGATATGGGGAAAATTAGATATATGCTTACAAACACACATATATTCTAGGTATAGGAAAGTCATGCTGGCTTATATATTACATAATTAAAGCAGCCTTTTTGTGGCCTACTGAACATACATTGTACATCTGCTTTAATTATTAAGAAAAAACATCTGTTTAGAAATCAAATAAAGTAACAGTGGTTCAGGCATGCAGAATAGAGCTGAGTGACCATTATGGGTAAGGCTGCAGATATGTTCCTGTATTACTGAGGACTTAAATCTTCTGAAATGTATCAGATTGAAGGATACCTACATGCACTAGTGGTAAAGAATCCATCTGCTAAAGCAGGAGATATAAGAGATGCTGGTTCAATTCCCAGGTAGGGAAGATTCCCTGGAGAAGGAAATGGCAACCCACTTCAGTGTTCAAACCTGGAAAATACCATGGACAGGGGAGCCTGATGGGCTACAGTCCATGGGGTTGCAGTCGGACATGACTGAAGTGTCTTAGCACCAGTCATATTCAAAGCAGTTGCAAACTTGAGGTCTCAAGATCTCCTCAGATCAGTTGTCAACACAGAGAAGTTTTTACAGGGAGTTATCTTATGGACACAACACCCTGAGTCTAAAAGGCTCTGGACCCTGAACTACTTACAGTCCTGTCAGACTCCCCTCAGCCAGAACACTCATGTGAGCCTCTTTCTGAACCCAACCTTCTGAAGACAACCTCAAGACAAGTAATAGCTTCCCAACTAAAATGCAATTGATTTTTCTTATGGTCCTCCTTGGTATCACTCTCTAGAAAATTCATTTATTTTTAAAATTAACATTCAAACTTCCAAAAGGGCTGGAATTTTACTGATTGTTGGATCTGTCACCATCAGCCTCACTCGGGGAATAAATATTGCCCACCAGACTTTCAGGGAACTTCAGCTGACAATATCACCAAACTACAGTTTAATTCCACCATGCCCAGGCTTCTGCCCAGGGATATCAAGGTTGCCCCCATTGCCACCACACCCCTGCAAAGACATATGTGTTAGTCAAATCCCTGTTTTCTGGGGGTCCAACCAACCATTCACTATGAGCCCTCCACCTACAGGCATGGCTGACTCTAGATAGTTACCATGCTTAAGGGGTCTGAGGACAGGATCATACCAAACATGGAGGGGCCTGGCCATGCGCAAGTACCCTGGATGGAAGGGCACCACCATGAGCCTAAACAAGACTCAATAAAATCAAAGACAGTGTGTGTGCCCCTGAGGGATGTTTGTTCCTCGAGGACGGTGTAGCAAGGGCCACCCATGTTGGGCCATCAACTGTCTCCAAGAAAACTACCAGGGGACAGTAGGCTATATATGGTTCACACCCAGATCAAGGTTACATTCAGATTTTAATTACACTCGCACAACCTGTGAATCAAAGGGAGTCGTTCATCTAGTCAGAAGGAGAGCTGGACTGGTAATAGCTGTTGTCACTCTTGTAGGATCCCTGGTGAGCCTAGCATGAGAAAGAATTTATAATAACCTAAGTATATAAACAAAAAAAGAAATTTAAAAAGTCAGAGACGGGCCTAAGTAAGTAGAGAACCCAGTTCTAACCTTAGAATGACAAAATCCTGACTAGACCCTCTGGCCCACATGACACTTGACCACTGCAAAGCTCTTGACACCCTGCCGGCTGATCAAGGGGGAATTTGTCCCCCAACCCTTTCCTGTTGTTTTTATGTTAACACTCGTGGTTAGATAGAAAAGACCACATCCCAATTGCCAGAGAAAACTGCTTGCAGACAAAGACAAATATCATACGGTATCACTTATACATGGAATCTTAAAAAGCAGTATAAATGAACTTATCTACCAAAGAGAAACAGAGTTACAGATGTAGAAAATGAACTTATGGTTACCAGCAAGGGAGGGAGGAAGGGACAAATTGGGAGACTGGGATTGACATACATAAACTACCATATATGTATCCAACTCTTTGCAACCCCATGAACGGCAGCCCACCAGGCTCCTCTGCCCATGGGGATTCTCCAGGCAAGAATACTTGAGTGCGTTGCCATGCTCTCCTCAGTGGATCTTCCCAACCCAGGGGTCTAACCCAGGTCTCCTGCACTGCAGGCAGATTCTTACGGTCTGAGCCATCAGGGAAGTATATATAAAAGAGATAACTAGTAAGAACCTACTGTATAGCAGAGGGAACTCTACTCAATTCTCTGAAATAGCTTTTATCTTTTTTAAAGAAAAGAACCCTTTAAAAATAGTGGATATATGGCTATTGATTTACTTTGCTGTACTCCTAAAACTAACACAACACTGTAAATCAACTATACTCCAATAAAAATTCTTCTTTAATAGAGAGAAGGTCACTTGGCCAAATACTCAAAACAGAAAGGGCCTGACTGAACAAATTTGTGACAGGAACAAAATAAGGTTCCCCAGATTCCCTGGGCTTCTAAGGCCATTCTTAGAACCCCTTACAATTATTCTCCTTTTCTGGCTCTTTGGCCCATGATTCTTCAATTGTCTCATTAGTTTTATCTCTTAGAGAACTGAGACAACCAAGTGGCAGATGTCTTTACCCAAGGCTATGAGCAAATGAGACTCTAGCCTGGTGACAATCAGATTCATTTTGGTGGAATCAGGAGAAATCCCCTCCTCTAACCCAAAGTGAAAACAACACCCAGTTGTGGATGTGACTGGTGATGGAAATAAAGTTTGAAGCTGTAAAAACAATATTGCTTAGGAACATGGAACGTTACATGTGTGAATCAAGGTAAATTGGAAGTGGTCAAGCAGACAATGTCAAGAGTCAACATTGATATTTTAGGAATCAGTGAACTAAAATGGGGTGAAATGGGCAAATTTAACTCAGATGACCATTATATCTACCACTGTGGGCAAGAATACCTTAGAAGAAATGGAGTAGCCATCATATTCAACAAAAGAGTCCAAAATGCAGTACTTGGGTGCAATCTCAAAAATGACAAAATGTTCTCTGTTTGTTTCCAAGGCAAACTATTCAATATCACGGTAATCCAAGTCTATGCCCCAACCAGTAATGCCAAAGAAGCTGAAGTTGAATGGTTCTGTGAAGACCTACAAGACCTTCTAGAACTAACACCCCAAAAAAGATATCCTTTTCATCATGGGGACTGAAATGTAAAACTAGGAAGTCAAGAGATACCTGGTATAACAGGCAAATTTGACCTTGGAGTACAAAATGAAGCAGGGCAAAGGCAAACAAAGTTTTGCCAAGAGAACGTACTGGTCATAGCAAACACCCTTTTCCAACCAAACAAGAAAAGACTACACATGAACATCATCAGATAGTCAATACCAAAATCAGATTGATTATATTCTTTGCAGCTGAAGATTGAGACACTCTATACAGTCAGCAAAAACAAGACCAGGAGCTGACTGTTCAGATCATGAACTCCTTAGTGAAAAATTCAGTCTAAAATTGAAAAAAGTAGGGAAAGCCGCTAGACCATTCAGATATGACCTAAATCAAATCCCTTATGATTATAGAGTGGAAGTGACAATAGATTCAAGGGATTATATCTGATAGAGTGCCTGAAGGACTATGGACAGAGATAAGTGATATTGTACAGGAGGCAGTTATCAAGACCATCCCCAAGAAAAAGAAATGCAAAAAGGCAAAATGGTTGTCTGAGGAGGCCTTACAAATAGCTGAGAAAAGAAGCAAGAGAAAGGCAAAGGACAGAAACAAAGATATACCCATCTGAATGCAGACTTCCAAAGAATAGTAAGGAGAGATACAAAAGCCTTCCTAGGGATCAAGGCAAAGAAATGAGGAAAATATGAGAACAGGAAAAACTAAAGATCTCTTCAAGAAAATTAGTGAAACCAAGGGAAAATTTCATGCAAAGATGGACACAATAAAGGACAGAAATGTTATGAATGTAACAGAAGCAGAAGATATTAAGAAGAAGTGGCAAAAATACACAGAAGAACTATACAAAAAAGATCCTCATGACCCAGATAACAACGGTGGTGTGATCACTGGACAACAGCCAGACATCCTGGAATGTGAAGGCAAGTAAGCCCTTGAGAAGCATCACTAATAATATAGCTAGTGGAGGTGATAGGATTCTAGCTGAGGTATTTCAAATCCTAAAATATGATGCTTTTAAACTGCTACATTCAATATGCCAAAAAATTTGGAAAACTCAGCAGTGGCCACAGGACTGGAAAAGTTCAGTTTTCATCAATCCCAAAGAAAGGCAATTCCAAAGAATGTTCAAAGTACCGCACAATTGCATTCATCTCACACGCTAGCAAAGTAATACTCAAAATTATCCAATAGTACGTGAACCATGAACTTCCAGATGTTAAAGCTGGATTTAGAAAAGGCAGAGGAACCAGAATCAAATTGCCAACATCTGTTGGATCACAGAAAAAGCCAGAGAATTACAGAAAAACATCTACTTCTGATTTCTTGACTATTACTAAGCCTTTGACTGTGTGGATCATAACAAACTGTGGAAAATTCCTCAAGAGACAGGAATACCAGACAACTTGACCTGCCTCCTGAGAAATCTGTATGCAGGTCAAGAAGCAACAGTTAAAAATGGACATGGAAAAAGAGATTGGAGAGAGGAGTACGGCAAGGTTGTAGAGTTCCAGCAAAACATCTATTTCTGCTTTATTGACTATACCAAAGCCTTTGACTTTGTGAATCACAATAAATTGTGGAAAATTCTGAAAGAGATGGGAATACCAGATCACCTGACCTGCCTCTTGAGAAACCTATATGCAGTACAGGAAGCAACAGTTAGAACTGGACATGAAACAACAGACTGGTTCCAAAAAGGAAAAGGAGTACGTCAAGGCTGTATGTTGTCATCCTGCTTATTTAACTTATATGCAGAGTACATCATGAGAAAGCCTGGGCTGGATGAAGCACAAGCTAGAATCAAGATTGCCAGGAGAAATTTCAATAACCTCAGATATGCAGATGACACCACCCTTGTAGCAGAAGGTGAAGAAGAACTAAAGACTGTCTTAATGAAAAGGAAAGAGGCAAGTGAAAGAGTTGGCTTAAAGCTCAACATTCAGAAAACGAAGATCATGGCATCTGGTCTCATCACTTCATGGCAAATAGATGGGGAAACAGTGGCTGACTTTACTTTTTTTGGCTCCAAAATCACTTCAGATGGTAATTGCTGCCATGAAGTTATGACCAACCTAGACAGCATATTAAAAAGCAGAGACATTACTTTGTCAACAAAGGTCCATCTAGTCAAGGCTATGGTTTTTCCAGTAGTTATGTATGGATGTGAGATTTGGACTATAAAGAAAGCTGAGTGCAGAAGAATTGATGCTTTTGAACTGTGGTGTTGGAGAAGACTCTTGAGAGTCCCTTGGACTGTAAGAAGATCCAACAGGTCCATCCTAAAGGAAATCAGTCCTGGGTGTTCATTGGAAGGACTGATGTTGAAGCTGAAACTCCAATATTTTGGTCACCTGATACAAAGAGCTGACTCATCTGAAAAGACCCTGATGTTGGGAAAGATTGAAGGCAGGAAGAGAAGGGGATGACAGAGGATGAGATGGTTAGATGGCATTACCAACTCAATGGACATGAGTTTGGGATAAACTCCAGGAGTTGGTGATGGACAGGGCAGCCTGGTGCACTGTGGCTCATGGGGTCGCAAAGAGTCGGACACGACTGAACTGACTGACTGAAATGATGGCAGAAAGAAAAGAAGAGCTAAAGAGCCTCTCAATGATGGTGAAAGAGGAGAGTGAAAAACGCTGGCATAAAACTTAACATTCAAAAGATGAAGATCATGCATCTGATCCCATCAGTTCAGTTCAGTTCAGTTCAGTTGCTCAGTCGTGTCTGACTCTTTGTAACCCCATGAATCGCAGCACACCAGGTTTCCCTGTCCATCACCAACTCCCAGAGTTCACCTAAACTCATGTCCATCGAGTCAGTGATGCCATCCAGCCATCTCATCCTCTGTCACCCCTTCTCCACCTGCCCCCAATCCCTCCCAGCATCAGAGAGCTTTTCCAATGAGTCAACTCTTCTCATGAGGTGGCCAAAGTACTGGAGTTTCAGCTTTACCATCATTCCTTCCAAAGAAATCCCAGGGCTGATCTCCTTCAGAATGGACTGGTTGGATCTCCTTGCAGTCCAAGGGACTCTCAAGAGTCTTCTCCAACACCACAGTTCAAAGGCATCAATTCTTCGACACTCAGCCTTCTTCACAGTCCAATTCTCACATTCATACATGACCACAGGAAAAAACATAGCCTTGATTGACGGACCTTTGTTGGCAAAGTGATGTCTCTTGTTGGGGGCCAGAGTGAGGTACTCCGCCCGTGACAAAGGTCATGAGGAAGGAGGCTCGACATACGCAAAGGCGGGATCGAGCCTCAGGAGTCCCCCTGGAACTCCTCGAGCATCTACCCCCATAACCAGAGCCTGCCTACTTTACTACTTTGTGCTCTCACCTACATCTCTGACTTTACGGGGGGCTGTCCCCCACCACCTCTTTCAGAGAAGGAGTTAACCTAGAGCTCCAGTTAATAATAATTCCTGGGCGTGATAAGAGTGTTTTAACCTACAAACTCCTCTGAAGTTTCTCTAGCCTGCCTGACAGGCTTGTCCGGCCACATGTGATTGCTCACAGCCTCCCAACCGTGAGAGGCACGAGATGCTTTAAACCTTCTAAAAACAGGTTCCTTAGAAAAGTTAGAAAACTATTAGTATAAATATAATAGGCTGATTAGAAATTGTATTGGTGAAGGGTTTTTCATTTGTTGAGCCAATGTTCGTTGCTAAGTCTCCACATCCCCTGCCCTTACACACATTAATGAATATATAGAAGAAATAAGTATTAACCTTTGATATTAATCACATTAGACCTTAGGCTAAGTAAATTCTTTCCTTAACTAAAACCCACTACACCCTCACCCTGTAGGAATGTAACTTTATTTGGGTGGCGTCTGTTTTAAGAATAATCATCCCTGGAGAAATAAGTGTCCTGGTTGACTGACCGCTGTCACAAGGAGAGGGTCATAAATTGTCAGCAGGCCCCCCTGGCCAGAAGATGATGTAACACCCCTAAGACCTCTGTATACATTTGTATGAAGCACCTGACTTTGATAAAAGTCAGGACTGCTGACCCCGCGTGACTTTTGCATAACATCTCAGTGTATAAAAGTAGACCATGGAAAATAAAGAATTGGGATCAGTTTCTCGAAATACTGGTCTCCCCATGTCGCTCTCTCTCTCACTCTGGCTGAGTCTCCATCTGGAGCACGGAACCCACCATGCTTACTAATTATGCCTGGGCTTCTAAGATCCGACCGGGGAGGCCTCAGTGTCTCCTCTCCTTCGGGAGAACGGAAGGACGCCTGTGGCCTACGTAAGTGGTGCAAACTTCTTGTCTTGAAGTTTTATTGGTCTCCCGCATAAACCAAGCTACTCAGCCTCTTTTCTCCACTGAATTTTCCTACTGAGCTATCCTCATCCTATTACTCTTTATATCTTTGACAAAATATTTAAATAAATAGGTCGCCGAGGCCGTCCCCGCTTCGAATACCCTGGATCAGCCGGGGCAGGTCCCTGGCAGGTGGCGCCCGAAACAGGGACGATTTGAAGGTAGGCCCGCAACAGTCTCTGCTTTTGAATATGCTATCTAGGTTGGACATAACTTTCCTTCCAAGGAGTAAGCGTCTTTTAATTTCATGGCGGCAGTCACCATCTGTGGTGATTTTGGAGCCCAGAAAAATAAAGTCTGACACTGTTTCCACTGTTTCCCCATCTATTTCCCATGAAGTGATGGGACCGGATGCCATGATCTTTGTTTTTTGAATGTTGAGCTTTAAGCCAACTTTTTCACTCTCCAGTTTCACTTCCATCAAGAGGCTTTTTAGTTCCTCTTCACTTTCTGCCATAAGGGTGGTGTCATCTGCATATCTGAGGTTATTGATATTTCTCCCGGCAATCTTGATTCTGGCTTTTGTCTCTTCCAGTCCAGTGTTTCTCATGATGTACTCTGCCTATAAATTAAATAAGCAGGGTGACAATATACAGCCTTGATGTACTCCTTTTCATGGCAAATAGATGGGGGAACATGAAAACAATGACAGACTTTATTTTGGAGGCTCCAAAATTACTGCAGATGGTGACTGCAGCCATGAATTACAAGATGCTTGATCCTTAGAAGAAAAGTTATGGATATCCTAGACAGCATATTAAAAAGCAGAGACATTACTCTGCTGACAAAGGTCTGTCTAGTCAAAGCTATGGATTTTCCAGTAGTCATGAATGGTTGTGAGGTTTGGACTATAAAGAAATCTGAGCACTGAAGAACTGATGCTTTTGAACTGTGTTTTGGAGAAGACTCGTGGAATGCAAGGAGATCCAACCAGTCAATCCTAAAGAAAATCTTTCCTGAATATTCATTGGAAGGACCAATTCTTTGGCCACCTGATGCAAAGAACTGATTAATTGGATAAGACCCTGATGCTGGGAAAGATTGAAGGCAGGAGGAGAAGGGGACAACAGAGGATGAGATGGTTGGACGGCATCACCAACTCGATGGACATGAGTTTGAGCAAGCTCCAGGAGTTCACAGTGGACAAGGAAACCTGGCGTGCTGCAGTACACGGGATTGCAGAGACAGACTCTTTGAGCAACTGAACTGAACTGAACCCAATATGTGACAATGCCTACGCTTAGCAGGTAGCAAGATCAGAAGATGAACCTTTGCCCCTTCAGAGTCCTTCAATAATAAGGAGCAGTAAAAAGGACAGCCTGATACCCCAGAAATATATCCCTGCCCTGCCCTCGAATGGAAACCAACTGCTCTTATCTGAGTTTCAGGCTCAATCATAAAAGGTAAGAAAAAAATATGTACTGATTAGAACTAGGTAGGATGCAAATGGCAGAAGCTCTAACATCTAGTAGACACAGAGCCTCATTATGCATCCACTGTAATATATAAGCATGATAAATGACACACCAACTGTTGGGAAGCGTAGTACAAAATAGCCCTATTAGGAGAAAGTCCTTGGGAAGATGGTGAAGGGCCAGAAGTACCCGGCTTTGTGTACTGCAGACAGAAAAACATCTCCTGTCTTTGGTTATGCTCGGCGCCAAGATTTAATAATAAATAGGGATGTTACTTGAGAAAAAGGGTTGTGGGATAAGCACATGAGTCACTTAGAGCATGCTGTCCTTGAAATGTTTTTACTGATTATGTGTTAACCCCATATGTGCTCTGCTGGCCATATACTTTAAGCTCTTTTTTCCTGCTTCTATAAAAAGGCTTGACTGCAGAAATAAACTTGTCAGTCCTTGCAAGAGACTGTCCGAGTGTCATTCTTTCAGGTTCGTCGCTTCCGAGTCCCGGAGAGAAAATCCCCAACAAGTGGCGCCACAAACAGGGACTTGAAAGGAAGGCTGAACAAAGTGATGAGCCCCTGCAGAAAGAGGTAAGCAGGATGGGACAACATAGCAGTAAAATTCCTGTCATTTATATAATTTATCATTTTTTGAAACAAAGCAGTGTTAATGTTTCAAGAGATCAGTTGAACGACTCCTATCATATTTTACTGGAACAATTCATGGTTCCCAGAAGATGGGACACTCAATCTAGACATTTAGAAAAGGGTTAAAAATAATGCTTTGTGAGCATATCAGCAAGGGTTACATGGTCACTCATACAGGCTATTGTAGAACAAATTGAAGGGCATAACGTTGATTTGGAAGTAAAAACTATTCAATCTTTACATGAATATGAGCTTAAAGAACAAGATATACAAGGTGCTTTGAAATATAAGAATGTTATGCTCAGACACAATCCTTAGAAAAACAACTTAGAGACATATATATACAGGATGCGTCAAAACTGAAGCCACTTAGAATGGAGATCATTTCATTCAACGGACAGCCCAAATCTGAGGTTTTTCCTTCTGCTCCACCTGTAACAGCAATTGCTAACTTTACTTGTACTAACTGCTTCACTCCTCCTTGGGAGATGCCTGCTTGTGCTTTCGCTTTCCCAATACAATTTGATCAACCCGTCCAAGGTCAAAATTCTTGGGATGGTATAGATTTTGGCATGTTGTCTAATTTTAAGAAAGCATGAACTCTGTATGGACCTATTTCTCCTTACTGTATAGAATTTCTCAGAGGATGGGCTGACCATTGGATGCCATATGATTTTTTTCAAGTAGCAAAAATGGCTTTAAATCCTCAACAATTACTGCAATGGCAAATATGGGTTAATGATGAGGCCCAACAGCTGATGACTGACCAGCAATCTCATGGTAACCCTGCCAATTTAACTTATGATATACTGACTAGAACAAGGACTATGGCCAATGTAATGGCGCAATTAGCTAATATTAGCCTTGAGATGTTGCATTTTATTAAAGAAACTGCCTGCAAGACATGGGCAAATGTTGATAGCACTAACTCTGATGGTTCATTTGTTAAGATTATTCAAGGACATGAGGAGGAATATTCTCAATTTATAGGAAAGTTAAAGGATGCAGTTTAAAAATCTATTAAGGATGTGACTTTACAAAATATTATTTTAAAACAACTTGCTTTTGAAAATGCTAATGAGGAATGTCGATCCGTGCTCAGACCAATTTGAGAGACTGGCTCTCTTATGGAATATTTGAAAGCTTGTAGGGATACAGGATCTATGTCCCATAGAGCAAAATTGGTGGCATTGGAAACCTTTAATGTATAAAAAGCTGCTAATGCCAAATGTTTTAACTGTGGGAAGGCCGGCCATATGAAAAAACAATGCTGCATGCCAGCACAGGCTGGAAAAAATAATACTACTTCTAATAAGAAGAAACCCCAAGGAGTATGTCCAAGATGTAAAAAGGGGTTCCACTGGCTGAATGAATGTCATTCTAAATTTGATAAGATTGGAAACACCTTGAACCCGGGTGCACAACAAAAACAACAGGGAAACTGATAAAGGGGCCATCCTCTAGCCCCGCTACAAAAGGAGGACCTATTGTTATGACGCTACAAGCAGTTACATCTAAGAGTGCTTGCATCAATATACCCAGTCCTTAATGATATGGAACTAATAGAATTATACAACCCCCACAAAATTCCCACTGGATATTATGGCCTGATTCCACCCGGGACAATGGAACTGATTTTGGGATGTAGTAGCTGCACAATGAGAGATTTAATGGTATTGACTGGTGTTGTGGACGAAGATTATGAAGGAGAAATACATATGGTAAATGTTGTGAAAATGGGAAATGTATACTTACAAAAAGGGGAATGTTTTGCACAATTATTACTTTTACCATATGTCAAACCAATGATGGCATCTGATAAAGTTCAGCAGGGAGGCTTTGGCAGTATCAACCTTACTGCTGCACTATCCACCCTATTAAAGGAACATCAGAAACCCATGCTTACTTTACTCACATGGGGAAAGAATTTCACAGGCATGTTAGATACCCGAGCTGACATTTCAATCATTAGAGCTGCAGAATGGCCCCCATTGATGGCTCCTTTTAGACTATTAGAAGTAAATGAAGCTAATGTCACACAAACTTTTGTCAATGCATCCTATTTACAAATGTATGGCCCTAATCAAATTGTAACTTATCTTAAACCATATATTACTAATATCCCAATCAATTTATGGGGACGGGATTTTCTTCAACAAACGAAAGCCACAGTTTCTTTAAATGAACCTTTTAATGGGGGCCATTGAGTTAACACTGCTGCCCCTTGATTGGGAATCTGATACCCCAATATGGACACCTCAATGGCCCCTGACTAAAGAAAAACTGGCAACTCTTACACAATTAGTTAATGAACAATTACAAAAAGCTCATATAGAACCTTCATTTTCCCTGTGGAATTCCCCTGTTTTTGTAATAAAAAAGAAATCAGGAAAATGGCAAATGTTGATAGATTTAAGAAATGTTAATAATACCATGTTACCTATGGGGCCCTTACAACCAGGATTGCCCTCCCCTTCTATGGTACCAAAAGGATGGTCTATAGTTATTATTGACTTACAAGACTGCTTTTTTACTATACCTTTGCGCCCTAAAGATAGAAAACGTTTTGCCTTTTCAGTTCCTTCTATAAATTACATGGCTCCTATTAAAAGATTTCAATGGAAGGTGCTACCTCAGGGAATGATGAACTCTCCTACCATTTGCCAATATCTCATATCTGTTTTATTACAACCTATTAGAGATAAATATCCTACTGCATTTATAATTCATTACATGGATAATACTTCCTTTTATGGAATCTGAACTCTGTTTACAACAGTTATATAATGAAGTTACTACTACTCTTCAAAATCATGGCCTGCTTGTAGCACCAGATAAAATTCAGTGGAAAGCACCCTTTAATTATTTAGGACATGTTATGGAATAATCTAAAATCAAAAGTCAAAAAACTCAAATTTCTGTGCAATCTCTACACACGCTGAATGATTTTCAAAAATTGCTAGGTGATATTAATTGGCTGTGGCTATCTGTCAGCATCCCCACCTATGCCTTACAAAATCTATTTACAATTTTAGAGGGATCCCCTGACCCTAATAGCCCTAGGCAGCTAACAAAAGAGGCCAAAGAAGAACTGGCCTTAATAGAGAAACACATTCAACAATCTTTTTCAACTCGGCTAGATTATGATCAGCCAGTTTCTTTATATATATTCCCCTCTGAACATTCGCCTACTGCAATTATAGCTCAACATAGCCCAATAGAATGGGTATATTTACACACTAAACAGTCTAAAAAAATCATATCATATATTGAGAAAATAGGGCACTTAATTGTGTCAGGAAGAAGCCGTGTACAAACTTTGACTGGATTTGATCCATATGCAATACAAGTTCCCTTGACAAAAAAGGAATTGCAAATTGCCTTACAATATAACTTGACCATACAAATGGCATTAAGTGATTTTCAAAATGTTATCTCATTTCATTTACCAAAAGGAAAATTGTGGGACTTTCTACAATGTACTAAATTCATTA
Organism: Bos taurus; assembly: GCF_002263795.3. Classification (NCBI taxonomy): domain Eukaryota; kingdom Metazoa; phylum Chordata; class Mammalia; order Artiodactyla; family Bovidae; genus Bos; species Bos taurus. Next base: position 1,432,360 of record NW_020190994.1, on the reverse strand, counting down.
TAACTAATATCATTGCATCCCAGCCTATTTCCAAAGTACCCACCCATTTCATTGATGGCAACAAAAAGACATAACAGGGATTGTCAGCCCTGATATCAAAGAGAAATTACCTACTACCTACTCTTCAGTACAAAGAGTTGAATTGTATGCTTTATATGCTCTTCTGTCACTTCAAACCATTATCCTTCAACGTATATACTGATTCCAAATACCTTGCTTCCCTTTTTCCTGATTTTGTTACCACCTTTTTATACAATCTAGATGAAGAATTATATACTCTCTTTTCACAGACTCAAGCTTTAATTCGCTCACGTACTGAACCCTTCTTTATTGCACATATACTTGCTCATTCAAGTTTATCTGGCCCTCTGGCTGCAAGAAATGATACTATTGACAGGCTCATAGCTCCCATTTTTACATCTGCCACTGACAAACATGCTAATCTTCATACCAATGCTAACAGATTGCACTCTAAATACCATATTCCTCTCGCTGAAGCACGACATATTATTAAAACCTATGATGTCTGTGCCCCTCTGCATTTATGGACTACAATATCAAGAATTAATCCCTGGAGGCAACAACCTAATTCCCTTTGGCAATCTGACTTCACTCACTGCTCCTTAGGAAAATTTTCTTTATTTTTTGCCTCAATAGATACATTTTGCAACTTTATCTGGACAGTAACTGTCTCTTCAGAATCCAGCAAACACACCATTTCCACACTCTTACTCACCTTCCCCGTTATGGGGATTCCTTCTGTCTTGATAACAGACAATGGACCTACATTCACCTCTCATTCGTTTCCTTTATTTTTATCAGAATGGAACATCACACACATTACAGGAATACCCCATAATCCTCAGGGTCAAACCATTATTGAAAGAGCCCACCGCACCCTAAAAACTCATTTACTAAAACAGAAAGGGGGAATATGGAAGAGGAGATACACTTCTTATTCTATGAACCCTCAATTATTATTATCTTTAACTCTTTATTCCCTAAATTTTTTAAACTTAATAAAAAATAATTCTGACACTCATGCAGATAGACATTTGGCAGAAGACAAAAACAGCAAATTAGAAATCAATACACCAATATGGTATAAGCAATCCAATCAGTGGCTGCCAGGAATCTTACGACTCCTAGGCAAGGGTTATGGTCTTGTCGTTGCAGATGGAGAGGAAATCTGGGTTCCTCTTCGCTATGTCCATTACTGGGAGGGACCCCAAGAGTGCACTCCCTCAGGAAGTGATGATGTTAATGCGAAGGGTCTCGTCAATGACCCTGGAGGAGCCAATAAGGAAACGCCATCGTCTGAAACCTTACCCGACATGGGCTCAAGTGAAAAACATGACTCGTCAGGCTGGGCAGACACTGAAGAGCAAGAGGAACATCATAACTGCTACAGGTTTAATAGATCAAGCATTGGAGGCTTTCATAAATCTAAGACAAGTTTATGGACTGATAAGGACATACTGCTGAATTGGTATAACAGGGGCTTATCACCCCCATGACCCAGGATTGTCGTCCCCAATGTGGGGCCAGAGCAATGGCACATTTGGAAAATTCGAGCAGCTTTAGAGCACTTCATTAGTGTTTATGGGACTGTGGGTGTGTTTTGTCCTTATAATTATACCTTCCTATATAATAGTACTGGCTATATTCAATCGTGTGTTCACCTTCCGTACTTATTTATTGTAGGGCATTTTGGTATCGACTTATCAGCCAAGACTGTCAATTGTACTGCATGTGCATTGTATACCTGCCTTAATCACACCATTTCATATCACAATGTTAGCATTGTGCTAGTTAAACAAAGATCTGAGTTATGGCTTCCCGTAAACTTAACTGAACCTTGGACTGATTCTGTATTTCTTTCTGTATTGTTGAAAACTGGGCTTAGGCGATCTAAGCGCATCATTGGGTGGATTATTGCAGGCATCTTAAGCCTTATCTCCATTGTGACTGTAGGAACTTTGTCTGGTATGGCTTTACATAATTCTATATAAAATCATGATTTTATCACTGCTTGGCACAAAGACTCTCATGATCTGTGGACTTGACAAGCTCAAATAGAACAAACATGAATTAATGACTTACAAACTGTGGTTATCTACTTAGGAGATCAAATGCAGCAACTGACTTTCTGAACACGTATATGCTGTCACTGGAATTTTACTTCTTTTTGTCTGACTAACATGCTCTATAATAGCACTGAATATCCTTGGGATAAAGTTAAGGTGCATTTGCAGGATCTCACAGATAACTCAAGTTTAGACATCAATTTTTTGAAACAACAAGTTGCTAATTTTCAAGTTAGGGTACCTAAGGAATTGTATAGCACTCAATTCTATGATACTTTAACCAAAACCCTATTGTCTCTAGACCCTAGAGCTTGGCTTTCAGGAAGCAATATTTTTATATATGTATTAATCACCCTGCTCTTTTTGTCATTGCTTATAGGATACAGAAGTCTCTACTCAAGACTCCATGCCTCCCACAATGGAGTCCAACTAGCAGCCACCATGCTTAAATTAAAAACAAAAGGAGGCTATGTTGGGAAGCATAGTACAAAATAGCCGTATTAGGAGAAAGTCCTTGGGAAAATGGCGAAGGGCCAGAAGCACTCGGCTTTGTGTACTGTGGACAGAAAAACATCTACTGCCTTTGGTTATGCTCAGTGCCAAGATTTAATAATGAATAGGGATGTTACTTGAGAAAAAGGGTTGTGGGATAAGCACATGAGTCACTTAGAGCACGCTGTCCTTGAAATGTTTTTACTGATTATGTGTTAACCCCATATGTGCTCTGCTGGCTGTATACTTTAAGCTCTTTGTTCCTGCTTCTATAAAAAGGCTTGACTGCAGAAATAAACTTGTCAGTCCTTGCAAGAGACTGTCCGAGTGTCATTCTTTCAGGTTCGTCACTTCCAAGTCCTAGGGAGAAAATCCCCAACACCAACCAGGACCACTACAGTTGACAATGGCTATGACAACAAAGCAAAGAGCTCAAACAAGGACTAAAAAGGAGTGCTACCTTAATTTCAGGTCCAAATCACACTGCATTATTGGGTTAGCCATGAATATTCCTCCCTCTCTTAACCTGATTCCCTTCTTTTTACTTCAACCCTCCTATATACCCAGTTGGGCTGAGAGGTTGACTTGCAAACTAAGTCTCCACTTTCCATTCTTTGGTCACTGAGCAAAGCTTGTGCTCTACCAGTCTCACCATCAGTTTACTTATTGGTTGTGGGAATCTGAGTGAGAAAGAACCTCCCCATCATGATAAGGGGTCTCATGCTATGCTAGGCCCCTGGCACAATTCCAGGCAACCAACTCCATGAGAAGCACAGCAGTTACATACACAAGAAACACGGATCCCAGAACCAGACTTCCTGGTTTGAGATCCCACTCCACTGCTTACTAGCTGTGTGATGGTAAGCAACTTACTCAACCTCTATGCTTCAGAGTCTTCAAGCATGAAATAAGTGGTAATAGTTCCTTCCTCCCCAGCAGGAAAACTGGAAATGGGTACCAATGAAAATGGAAGTCTTCACCTTCCATTTCTATGCACACACATTTTCAAAGTCAACAAACAGAATGTGCTTTGAGAGTTTCTTGCCCTACTTGATGTTAAAGAGATATTTGTCTACTTTGCTATTATTTATGGTAACCACACACATATTCCTTCTTCTAGGTCCCTCTTTCCTAAAGGGCAATCAAATAGCCAAGGGATGTAGCTACATGCACTGAATATACCACCATCAAAACAAGCATAAGAGCTGCCATCCCCCTGGGAATCCCCTAGGCTGTCCAATGAAAGAAGTATCAGAATTTGTGGAAAAGATAAATGGGTTAGGGTCCAGAAACAAAAGACCTAATAATCACCCAAGTGGGATTAAAATCCAAAGGTTCAGGCCTGCATATCTGTAGTCCCAGCTACTAGATGAAGACTTCAATTAAGAACTTCAGCTCTCTGCAGTGCTTTTCATCTCTGTGTTTCCTCCCAGCTCATGGACCTGTCAGTGGTTTCAGAACCAAAGGACTCCTGGGTAGGACCACCTGCATCAAGACCTGCATGCACTCCTTCTCTGAAGGATAGAGATCTGGATAAGACCCCACATGTTTCAGGGACCACATCCCCAGGGTTTGGTTCTCAAAGGTAGAAGTGGAGATATTCACAATAGGGCCAGGGGCTGTGGTCAAATACACACTCTACTCCTGGCTTGTGTCCCAGGCAAAAGCAACACATGTTCCAGAATAATGTCCCCGTTCATTTCATAAAAAACAATAGTGTTTTGTACACACATGAAATTGGCCAAAACTAGGTACCAGAAGATACGGGACCACACAGGGAGTGAAGGAGGGACAGAAAGAAAGACATAGTCATAGACAAGGGGAAAGAAGGAGCCCAGGGCAGTTGGAACTCAAATGTTCACCTAAGGAACATGGGAAAAGGTGGGGACGTTATTGGAAGATGGCAAAGATGCAGGGCACTAAATAGATAAAGAAAATTGTTCACAAGCTGCTTGCTTGGGGGGGCCAGGAGGGGAGTTGCAGCTTATTTCAGAACTGACAGCGAATTCCTGAGTGGTTCTGAGGCTACTGGATAAGGTGGAGATTAGGGAGCCCAGTCCCTTCTCCTGCTGGGCAGTGACTCTCCCTGAGCAACCTCCTTGCCTTCTGCTCCTGCTGCATCAGCTCTCAGGTGACGTGGCTGGCTGGGCGGAGAGTAGCAAGGCAGGGAGACTCAGTACCCCTGACACCAGGTCCCTTGGTACCCCTCCGAAACCCACCCCTCCCAACCTCACAACCCCACTGGCCTCAGGCTCCCAGGCACGCTCCCTCGCTTTGTCCCTTGGTCCGCAACAGAAGCCGACAGTGTTGCACCCACCGTGGAACGTCACAGCTCAGACTGGGCACTCACCAGACAAACAGGCGTGAGCAGAAATTCGCCTTCTGTAGTGGGCTGGTCTTCACCTCCGCAGACACAGGCAGCATCTTGCCGGCCAAGGCGGACACAGACCGGTGTCTCCCTGCTCAGGTGGCGGTGGGGCTCCTGCTGCTCCTGGAGGCTCTGGCGGGGATGCTGGGGACTGGCTGCCTCACAGATCCACTGGGCCGGAGCCTGAGAACACCTGCTTCTGAGAGTGGAGCGCCCTTTGTGCACCAGGTCCACCTCCCAAGACTGAGCAGCCTTCAGGGTCCACCTCTGAGGCACCTGCTCTGTGCAGGTGCTGCCACAGGCATAGGATGGATGCAGCGTGCCACGTGTGGGGCTGCAGGACCAAGAGACACCCAGGTAGGTGCTTCCAGAAGCCTCACACAAGTGGGAGGCAAAGTTATCAGCTCTTTGATAAAGGGAGCAGGCTGACTGTGAGGCAGAACCAGCCCAGCTCCCAGGAGTGCACCTGGCCACAAACTCTGCGGAAGTTCCTGCTCTGAGCCCAGGCATTCACCCAGAAGGTGGAGACAGGAGGCTCGGGCCCCGCCCATCTCTGCTGCTCAGAGGCTCCCCATGGGCTACAGAGGAAACCTGGAAAAAGCTGGCAGAAGGAGATAGTAGCCTCCTCTCTGGGCCCTCTGCCCTCATCAAGACCAAACAAGGGCGCTGTGGGAAGTTCTCCAACTGTAATGAAGCAGAACCCAGTGGGGCCTTCCTGGGATAGATCCTACCCCCACCCCATGCCCTCTGCCTGCCTCCTGTTTGTAGAAAATCTTCAGTCTCCAAGGCCTCATCTGAATCACAAAAGGCTGGCTCAAGAATTAATGACTGGAAAAATGTGAACACATTAAAAGAAAACAAAACAAACAAACAAACAAAAAAACTTTATCAATAGATTAGCTATACTGCAGTCACAGAATCTTCAGTTCTTCCCAGAAGGCTACAGATAATATGTTTGGTGCACATTCCCGAGTTGTTTGCAGATGCTAAAAAGTCCACCAGGTGGAAGAAGTTAACTGCATGATGACCATGATAAACTGGAACCTAAGGATTTATGATGATAACCCCTGTTGCATTACCGTGCTCCTCAACATCAAGCAGAGAATAGTGCATGAGCTAAATCAAGTACTCTCCACTCTCTCACCTAGTCTGCCTTTAAAAAACCTCCCCTGAAATCCACTGGGGAGTTCCAGCCTTCTGAGCATGAGCATCCTTACTCCTTGCTTGGCCCTTGCAATAAACCTTTCTCTACTCAGAACGCCAACATTTCAGTTCATATCACCTCAGTGTACATTGGGCACAAGGCCTTAGTTTGGCCAATACAAACTGGGCACCAAATATTTGATGATGGCCAACAACAGGGTTTAGCACAGATTATGTTTGTAGAGCTATAAGACTTAAAAAAAAAAGTAACAGAATATTAGACAACTTCAAATGATTTTGAAACATGAATTCATTGGAGATCACCACAACATGTAAGATGTCTTGCATCTCACAGGTTACATTGTGGAGGGACCTCTGTGAGCTTTTTGCTGCCCTCTTTGAAGAGGAATTTGGGACAGAGAGTTTGCCTTATGATTTCTTTCATCATGAGCTCAGGGCCTGCCTAGTGGAGAAATAGTGGCAATATGTTACAGAATACAAGTTATGTTCATTTGTGGGAAACTTAATTCACTTTTAACTCCCACAATACCCTATTCAAGAAGATATTATCTCTGTTTTACAGATGAGAAAGATGAGGCTCAAGGACAGCATTCTCCAAGATCTTTGAATCAGTAAATGATGAATTTTGATTTGGATTCAAGTCCAAGTCCAGCATGACTGTCTCACTGTTGTATGGTCAGTGTGTGAAAAGTGTCTGGAATATGCTATCTGAATGAATCAATACTGTAGGACTGAGAATGAAATCTTGGGCTCCCACTCATAAGTGATAAGTTATTTGTGTGGTCATCTTACCAGCTCAGCAGCTTCTCTTCCCTTTCATTCTAAATGAAGAAAGATCAAAATTTGTGGTGCTTATAATAAGATCATCTCATTATTCTTTGATAATTTCCCATGTACCTTGGCTAAAATGGTGTTATTAATAATGACTTTTAGCTTCAGTTATGCAATATGATTATGTCCTGCAGAAATAGTGTACAGCAATTTGGTTACAGTTGACAGTACAGTATTGTGCCCTTTTCATTTGCTGAGAGAGTAGAGTTTGGGAGTTCTCAACATACAACAGAGAAAAAATTAAATTATTAAGACGTGAAGTGATAGATATTGATTGGCTTGGTATGATGAGCATTTCACAATGTATATGTATGTCAAGTCACCAAGTTGTACATCTAAATACATATAATTTTTGATCATCAATTATACCTCAATAAAGCTGAAGGAGAAATTAATTTTAAAGAAAACTTTAATATATTCAAATGTTTTTTATAACTCAAACATATAAGAATGGCAAACTGTTGATAATTTTCTATTGATGGGCATGCTGGTGGTTTATTATACTATTTTTTTGATATTTCATGCATGTTTGAAGTTTTCTATTGAAAAAAGGAAGACAAAGCTGAAAATTGTCAATTTCCAATTACCCATCTTTCTGGTGTTAACTCTTTCTCAGATAATGGAATCAAACAACCTAAATAATCACTCCTCACTTGATTTCCAGTTCTCTTTGAAATTCTCTACATTTCTCCATCCCTATAAATGTTCAGATACTAGTTCTACTTCAAAGATGAATAAATTGCTTGCTGAAGTTGGAAGTCTAGTGACTTCTCTTGTCACATTTCCCCAGACTGTTCTGTCTGGTCCCCAAAACTGTCTCAAGACCATAATTAGTGTCTCCAAACACTCAGTCCCTACAGCTTCTGCTGTATTTTTTTTTTTAATTAAGATTTTTTGAAACTTCTAGCATTCTTTTCTGAACATACACCACTATGATATTTAGAAGAAATGTTCAAATCCAATGTTACACTGTTCAGAGGACTGGCTCTGGAGCCAAGGGACCAGAGCTCTAGATGCCTCACTCATCCTGCTTCCAACAGGGTTACTGTCAGCCTCAGAATTTGTGAGAGTATTTTGTAAAAACTAAAACAAATAAAAATAAAACTCCAATTGTTTTGAAATGACTATACTACTAAGTGCAATCAACAGATTCAATGCAATCCCTATCAAATTACCAATGGCACTTTTCACAGAACTAGAACAAAAAATTCACAATTCATATGGAGACATAAAAGACCCTGAATATCCAAAACAGTCTTCAGAAAGGAGAATGGAGCTGGAGGAATCAACCTTCCTGACTTCAGACTAAACTACAAAGCTACAGTAATCAAGACAGTGTGGTACTGGCACAAAAAAACAGAAATATAGAACAATGGAACAAGATATAGAACCCAGAGATGAACCTACCCACCTATGGGTACCTACTTTTTGACAAGGGAAGCAAGAATATACAATGGGGCAAAGACAGCCACTTCCATAAGTGGTGCTGGAAAAACTGGACAGCTACATGCAAAAGAATGAAATTAGAACACTACCTAAGACCAAACATAAGGATAAACTCAAAGTGGATTAAATACCTAAATGTAAGACCAGAAACTATTTAACTCTTTTTTTTAATCTTATTTTTAAACTTTACAATATTGTATTAGTTTTGCCAAATATCGAAATGAATCCGCCACAGGTATACCTGTGTTCCCCATCCTGAACCCTCCTCCCTCCTCCCTCCCCATACCATCCCTCTGGGTTGTCCCAGTGCACCAGGCCCAAGCATCCAGTATCGTGCATCAAACCTGGACTGCAACTCGTTTCATACATGTTATTATACATGTTTCAATGCCATTCTCCCAAATCTCCCCACCCTCTCCCTCTCCCACAGAGTCCATAAGACTGATCTATACATCAGTGTCTCTTTTGCTGTCTCGTACACAGGGTTATTGTTACCATCTTTCTAAATTCCATATATATGTGTTAGTATACTGTATTGATGTTTTTCTTTCTGGCTTACTTCACTCTGTATAATAGGCTCCAGTTTCATCCACCTCGTTAGAACTGATTCAAATGTATTCTTTTTAATGGCTGAGTAATACTCCATTGTGTATATGTACCACTGCTTTCTTATCCATTCATCTGCTGATGGGCATCTAGGTTGCCTCCATGCCCTGGCTATTATAAACAGTGCTGTGATGAACATTGGGGTACACGTGTCTCTTTCCCTTCTGGTTTCCTCAGTGTGTATGCCCAGCAGTGGGATTGCTGGATCATAAGGCAGTTCTATTTCCAGTGTATTAAGGAATCTCCACACTGTTCTCCATAGTGGCTGTACTAGTTTGCATTCCCACCAACAGTGTAAGAGGGTTCCCTTTTCTCCACACCCTCTCCAGCATTTATTGCTAGTAGACTTTTGGATCGCAGCCATTCTGACTGGCGTGAAATCTTACCTCATAGTGGTTTTGATTTGCATTTCTCTGATAATGAGTGATGTTGAGCATCTTTTCATGTGTTTGTTAGCCATATGTATGTCTTCTTTGGAGAAATGTCTATTTAGTTCTTTGGCCCATTGTTTGATTGGGTCATTTATTTTTCTGGAGTTGAGCTGTAGGAGTTGCTTGTATATTTTTGAGATTAGTTGTTTGTCGGTTGCTTCATTTGCTATTATTTTCTCCCATTCTGAAGGCTGCCTTTTCACCTTGCTAATAGTTTCCTTTGTTGTGCAGAAGCTTTTAAGTCTAATTAGGTCCCATTTGTTTAGTTTTGCTTTTATTTCCAATATTCTGGGAGGTGGGTCATAAAGGACCCTGCTGTGATGTATGTCGGAGAGTGTTTTGCCTATATTCTCCTCTAGGAGTTTTATAGCAGAAACTATTAAACTCTTAGAAGAGAACATAGGCAGAGCACTCGATGACATAAATCAAAGCAAGATCTCCTACCCACCTCCTAGAATAATGGAAATACAAACAAAAGTAAACAAGTGCAGCCTAATTAAACTTAAAAGCCTTTGCACAGCAAAGGAAACTACAAAGTGAAAAGACAACTCTTAGAATGGGAGAAAATAATATTAAAGGAAACAACTGATAAATAATTCATTTCTAAAATATACAAGCAGCTCATACAACTGAATACCAGAAAAGCAAACAACCTAATCAAAAACTGGGAAAGGGTCCTGAAGAGACATTTCTCCAAAGAAGACATACAGATGAGTAATAGGCACATGAAAAGATGCTCAACGTCACTCATTATTGGACAAATGCAAATCAAAACTACAAGAAGTTACCACCTCACACCAGTCAGAGTGGCCATCATCAAAAAGCCTAAAAATAATGGATGCTGGAGAGGGTATGGAGAGAGGGGAACATTCTTGTTGCTGGGAAGCCCAGTACAAAATTGCCGGTTGGAGGAAGTCCTTGGGAAAATGGCGAAGGGCCAGAAATACCCTGGCTTGGTGTGCTCGGACAGAAAAACATCTCCTGCCTTTGGTTATGCCCAGCGCCAAGATTTAATAATAAATATTAAGGATGTTGCTTGAAAAAACGGGTTATGGGATAAGCACATGGGTCACTTAGATAGAGCACGCTGTCCTTAAAATATTTTTACTGATAAGGTGTTAACCCGTACATGCTCTGCTGGCTGTACTCTAAGCTCTTTGTTCCTACTTCTATAAAAGGGCTTGACTGCAAAAATAAACTTGTCAGTCCTTGCAAGAGACTGTCCAAGTGTCCTTCTTTCAGGTTCGTCGCTTCCAAGTCCCGGGGAAAAAAATCCCCAACCCTTGTAATGTAAACTGATACAGTCATTATGGAAGACAGTATGGAGACTCCTTAAAAAGCCAGGCATAAAACCACCATATGACCCAGGAATCCCACTCCTAGGCATATACCCTGAGGAAATAAAACCTGAAAAAGACACACGTACCCAAATGTTCATTGCAGCACTGTTTACAATAGCGAGAACATGGAGGCAACCTGGATGTACATCGACATATAAATGGATAGAGAAGCTGTGGCACACATATATACAATGGACTAATGCTGCTGCTGCTGCTAAGTTGCTTCAGACATGTCTGACTCTGTGCGACCCCAGAGACGACAGCCCACCAGGCTCCCCCATCCCTGGGATTCTCCAGGCAAGAACACTGGAGTGGGTTTCCATTTCCTTCTCCAATACTCAGCCATGAAAAGGAATAGATTTGAATCTGTTCTAATGAGGTGGACGAAACTAGAGCCTATTATGCAGAGTGAAGTAACTCAGAAAGAGGAATATAAATATTGTATACTGACACATATATATATATGGAATCTCTCTGAAAAGATGGCACTGATGAATTTATTTTCAGTGCAGCAATGGAGAAACACACATAGAGAACAGACCTATGGATACAATGGGAGGAGAGAAGGGAGAAGGGGAGATGTATGGAGAAAGTAACATAGAAATTCACAATACCATATGTAAAATAGATAGCCAATGAGAATTTGCTGTATGACTCAGGGAGCTCAAACATGGACTCTGCCAAAGGCTGAAGGGTGAGGTGGGGAGGAAGATGAGGGGGAGATCCAGGAGGAGGGGACATGGGTATACCTATGGCTGATTCTTGTTGATGCATGACAGAAAACTACAAAATTCTGTAAAGCAGTTACCTTTCAATTAAAAACAACAAAAAACTTTTTGTTTTGAACAGGTGTTCAGTGAATGCCTTTCAGGCACAGGACCACTAGGCCAGACACAGAGCTTACAAACATGGGGGAGATGTCATAAGACCTCTATCTGCACTTGTTTACTGATCTCAAATTGTTCAATACTACAACTAAAAGAACAATAACAAGTGATGTAAAGGATGTACAGAAACTGGAATTCTCATATATTGCTGGTGAGAATGTAAAATGGTACAACCACAAAGTTACCACATAACCCAGAAATTCTACTCATAGTTATCTATCCAGGATAAATGAAAACATATGTCCACATGAAAACTTAGTTACTAATGGTATAACACCATTATTCATAAAAAGGTAATAATTAAAGGTTTTAGGGGTGGGAGGAAGAAAATGTATACCACCTAATGAATGGATAAACAATATCTGGTATTACATGCAATAGGATATTATTTGTAAAGATAGATACATGTATGTTTGCCACAACATGGATGAACATTTAATATATTATGATGAGTTAATGAAGTCAGCCATTGACAAAACAACATCTAAGGAGAAATTCAATCTTGGACTTGATGATTCATTTCCAAATAAACCTCATGGATCATGGGGGATATCTGTATCTGTGCAAACTATAAATTATTATATGCTCTACAGCAGGAGTCCCCAACCCCTGATCTATGGCCTATTAGGAACCAGGCCACAGAACAAGAGGTGAGCAATGGGCGAGGAAGAGAAGCTTGATGGGTATTTAGAGCCACTTCTCATCACTCACATTGCCATCTGATGATCTCCACCTCCTGTCAGATTAGCAGCAGCATTAGATTTTCATAGAAGCATGAAACCTACTGTGAACTGCTCATGTGAGGTATCTAGGTTGAGCACTCCTTATCAGAATCTAATACCTTATGATCTGAGGTGGAGCTGAAGTAACGACGCTAGCACTGGGGAGCACCTGCAAGTACGATTATCATTAGCAGAGAGGTTGACAGCAGAGGGTCTGTAATAAGCCAATTGCTTGCAGACTCATATCAAGACCCTTTCAATAAGTGGCAAGTGACAAGCTGCATCTGTTGGCAGGCCGTACAGTAGCACATGAGTTGGTACTTCAGTTGCACAGCTGCATCTCGTGACAGGCTTTAAGGCAGAATCTTAGCTAATTTTAGCGTGCACAAGGCCTGTCCATTACTTCCATCAGTGCCTCTTTCCTGCACTGCATATTTGTCTCTGTCACAGTTTTGGTAAGCCCACAAGCTAACTTTAGCCAAAATGAGTAAAAAACAAACAGAGTCAGAGCTTCTTTGATAAGGGGGAGAGACTCAATGATGCGACAGCAAAACAGTCTAAGACTGCCAACAAAAGAAAACTTCAATTAAGATAAAATATCAAGAGTTCTACTTCAATTACAGGTTAATTGCAACACATATATTTGCAACCAGTTATGCAATGAAGCCATGAAACTGTCACAACTGTTGTCACATGGAAAACAAGCACCCTGCATTGAAACACAAGCCTTTGGAGTTTTTCAAAAGGAAATACGTGAACATGAAGAACAGAAGCAATTAGTGATGGCCACAACTTCATCAAATGTGCCTGCACTGAGAACATCATTCTTAGTGGTGAACATCATTGCTAAAGTTAAAAAGTCCTTCACTCTTACTGAAGAATCAATCCTGCCTGGTGCTGAGGACAGCTTTCATGAACTTTTAGGAGAGGCTGCAGTTCAAAAGGTGGCACCTTTCCCTCTTTTTGGAATTGGTGAAAGCTAGATGAATTGGTGAAACAGCAGAGGATATTGAGACACAATTGTAGGAAATATTAATGAGGCACCGTGGTATGCAACCCAACTTAACAAGTCTACTGATGTTGACAAAAAGGCAACAATGCTTGTTTCTATGAGCTATATTTTCACGAGGATGTGCACAAGGATATGTTGTGTGCACTTTTGTTGCCAACCAATACCACAGCTACAGAACTATTTAAGTCTTTGAAATTACATATCAGGAAAACTGAATTAGTCATTTTGTGCTGGTCTGTGCACACAGTGGTTGCCATGACTGGATGGCTTTCTTGTTTCACTACTTGGGTCAAAGAGATCGCTTTTAAATGCGAGTTGATATACACTGTTACCATAGAGAAATGCTGGCTAGCTGAAAAGTGTCACCTGAACTTAACAGTGTTTGCAGGATGTGACTAAATGATCAACTACATTACAGTGCATGCCCTTAGCTCATGTCTGTTCATGCAGTTCTGTGAAGAGATGTATGCAGAGCACACACATTTCTTATGCACAAAAATGTGAGAAGGCTTTCTAAAGGTACATCACTGGCCAGAGTTTTTGAGGTACAAGAGATGCTCCAGATATTTCTGGCAGCACCTTTCAGTGACACAGAAGGGATTGCAGACCTTGCTTACCTGTGTGACATACTCAACCTGCTCAATGAACTCAATCTATCTATCACTTTGGGGGAGAAGGACAACTGTGTTTAAGTCAGCAGATAAAGTGACTGAATTCAATGCCAAACTGGAATTATGGAGGTAACAAGTGAACACTGGGGTTTTGACATGTTTCAAATATTAACAGAGATTTTGAAAGAGACTGAGCCAGGGCCTTCCTCATCCTGGTTGGTGTGTGATCACCTATCTCAGCTTTCGAAAGAATTTGAGCATTACTTCCCAACCACACAACACTCTTGAAATGGAAAGGAATGGATCTGTGATCCATTTGCAAATAAGCCAGGTGAATCGACTTTATCTGTTATAAGAGAGGATCACCTTCTTTAGATTGTAAATGATGATGATCTAAAAAGTATTTTTGAGACAATTTCAAATCTCTATATGTTCTAGATTAAAGACAGAATATCCTGAGATTGCCACAAAGGACTGAAAAGTCTGCTTCCATATTCAACAAGCTATCTTTGGGAAGCAGGGTTTTCTGCAGTGACAGCAACCAAAATGTGAGTGCAGAGTAGATTGGACATAAACAGCACACTTCACGTGTCAGTCTCTCCCGTCATCACAAAAAGAGACTATCTAGTTGCAGAAAAACAAGCTCAGGGCTCCCACTGATTCTGCAGTATGGAGAGTTGTATAATTATTTCATTATATAGTCACAACATAATAATAAAAGAAGTAAGTACACAATAAATTTAATGAGCTTGAACCATCTCAAAACCACCCTACCCTCCCTGGTCCATGGAAAAACTGTCTTTCATGAAACTGGTCCCTAGTACCAAAAAGGTTGGAGACCACTGGTCTATAGGATCTCTGACATATGGTCAAAGCTGTGTTAAATCTGTAGCAGGTTTAACAACAGAACTAAAATGGCTTGGGTGGGAAAGGGCTGGTCCTCAAGCATTTTTATATCAAGACATACAGGACAAATGGAATTCACAATTTAAACATAATCTTGTGGGTATCCATAGTTCTGAATATCGTGACAATCTCTCTATCATTCCTCCTTCTAGTAATATATCTACCTCTGTAAACTCAGGGCTGGGCACCCAACTGAAATCTAGCCAATATGCCATGTCAATATGCAAAGGGCTTGTCCCACAGATAACCTCATGGCTAACCAGACCAACTGGATTTCTTCCTTGAGAATGTTGAGCGGGGGGTAATTTCTGTTTTCTTTTTTGCTGGAGATAGAAAGAGAAAACCTCTCTTTCCTTTCTGATGAGGGAGTTTTAAGGACATGACACATGATTGGTAACCATGTTGAGAGAGTCATTTCCTAGGCAGGTTGATAGGGAGTCCAGGGATCCCCAAGGAGAGAGGGATCTGGAATTCTCAAGGAGGAAGAAAGACAAACTTTTTTTTTTTCTTTCTCCACATTCCTTAGGATTATATAACAATAATGTATCCTGCCTAAGGACAGTCTTTGGATTAAACCTTTTGTTATCTTAAAATGTAAATTACGGGAGTAGACCTGGTCTTTACAAGGATGTTTCTTGCCTGAGGACAGTGTTATCTTAAAATGTAAATTATGGGAGTAGGTCTGATGAGGTCTTTACAACCTCCAGACATTCTTTGGATTATATAACTTCATTGTTAACACTAGCAAGCGGGTACTCTTTCTGCCCCCTTCTGATGTCTATGTCAGAAGCTTTCTCTATCTCCTTTATACTTTAATAAAACTTTATTATACAAAAGCTCTGAGTGATCAAGCCTCGTCTCTGGCCCCGGATTGAATTCTTCTCCTCCGGGGATGAAGAATCCCGGTATATTCGCGTGATTCAACAACAACCTTTCATCTTGGGGGCTCGTCCAGGATTCTTCAGGACAAGGTAAGGATGCTTGGAGCTTTAGTTCTTTGTTCTCTTAGTGAACACATTTTCTGCTGTGCTTTATTAACTCTGTGGTGTGCTTGTATGAATGAATGGCATGCCCTATGTGAAGCAAATAAGGAGCCCTGCTCTGTGGTTCTACGGTGATCTCATACAGCTTATGGCAGAAACCTGTTGGGGGTTATACCGACCGGCCAATGCCAAGAGGCACCCAATGTCTCCTTCAGGAACCAACCAGAAATGGGCAAAGCTTGTGGACCAAACTCTCCTTTCTTGGTCAAACTTTTTGGTCTCTTTGACCATTTCATAACTCCTTGGGAATTAGAAGTACTAACCTAATCTATCAGATCATAGACTTTGAAGGGACTTGTGGCCTATACTGTTATTATGTACTGTGGCTTAGGTCCCAAACTTGAATTGGTAGTCAAGAAGGCGCCTAGCCTTGCTAGGAATCGAAAGTTGGGAAGCTAGATGGAGCTCTAGATCCCAAAACATCTCTGAGGTTAAAGGTTACTCAGATTGGGACTGCGATGGGGTTTTTTTTTCCTTTGGTAACGCCGGCTCTTAGTGGATCAGAGGAGGCAGTTATACTGGTGCGGTGACGCTTGGAAAGAACAACTCAGTTTTATGTTCGTGTCAGTCTTATTGTGGTCAGGAAAGAGTGTCGTGCACAGGCACGCAGGTGACGAATGTTTCTCCAGTAGTCTTAGCTTGGGAGGCATTCCAGAAGGTTACTCTGATTCACCACGGGTGACATCAGAGGCAAGCAAGGTTAAAGGTGAAGAGCTGGACGTCAAGTAGAGATGCTATCAAGTCTACCCCTGATACATCCCCACCCCATCTCGGTGGCAGAACCAGAAGGGACGAGTACAGCACCTGCGTCGGTAAGGGAAAGACTAAGTCTGACCAGGAAGGAAAAGCTTTTGGTGTAACGTCTGTCTACACCCTCATCTAGAGCAGGGAGGAACGTGTCTGGTAGAAAAATGGTGCTGGTCGCTTTTTTTCTCTCTTACAGATGGGAGCTAACAATTCCAGCCTCAATCCTTTGAACTGTATCCTGAAAAACTGGGATAGATTTGATCCCCAGGGCTTAAAGAAGACACACCTGGTATTCCTATGTGATACTGCATGGCCACGGTATCCATTGGAGGACGGCTAACGGTGGCCAGTTGGAGGGTCTCTTAAGTATAATACTGTTCTACAATTAGACCGGTTCTGTAAGGAACAAGGGAAATGGGTAGAAGTAGCATATGTGTTGCCCTTTTTCTCTCTGTGAAATATGCCAGACTTATGTCCTAAGGGTATAGATTTGGGTGTGAAACCTTCAGCTCCCTCCTGTCCTTCTACTTTGCCCCCGTACCTGGGGCTCCAAGTTGAGCAAACTGAAAGCCAGAGAACCCCCCCCCAGAAGGGTTGCCTTGGTCTCAGTGGAAATCCAAATTGAAATTCAAACTGCCCACGTGGAGGTCCAAACAACTCCTGTTTCAGTACGGCCTCAGACTACTCTGGTTTCAGTAGAAACTCAGACCATCGAAGTAAGAGATGAGATGGAGGACAGGAGACAAAGAGAAAAAGAAAAACAGGTTTCTCCAATCTATCCTTGGGATCATATGTGCAGAACAGCCAGAGAGACTGAGGAATAGCCACATAAGCTGTTGCCTCTTTATGAAACACCCACTGGGAGAAATAATCAGTCTGTGAGAGTTAATAAGCCTTTCTCTTACCAAGAAATACAAAGAATCAAGGAGGATCTGGGAGACTATTTAGAGGACCCAGAAAAATATTTTAGAGCTTTTAAAGGTGTTACTCTGCTTTATGACCTCACTTGGAAGGATGTGATGTATATCTTGGTACAAACGCTGACTCCTGAGTCAAAGACTCGAGTTTTGGGAAAAGCCATTGCTTATGGAGATGAATGGCTTGGTAATGAATCAGTAGGGAAGAGGGAGAATGAGATAGCGGCCCTCCCCACTGGGAATCAGGCGGCGCCAACTATAGAACCAGACTGGGACTACAACACAGCTAAAGGAAGATGGGATCAGAGTCATTTTGTTAGATGTATTCTTAAAGGGCTTAGGCAGGCACGTTCTAAGCCTTTAAACTATGGCAAATTGGCAGACATAGAACAGGAGGAGAAGGAAGCTCCTGGTAAATTCCTAGATAGACTGAGAGAAGGCCTTTGCAGATTCACTGAGATTGATCTCAAAAGTGAAGAGGGAAAAGTGATCTTAAAGGATAGATTTCTCACTCAGTCGGCTCCAGATATCTGTCGTAAGCTATTAAAATGGGCGTATGGACCAAATCAGTCTTTAGATACTCTTTTACAACTGGCTCAGTCTATTTTGGTAGGAAATATGAGAAAAAGAAAGAAAGGCAAAAAAAGACAAAGGAAAAGGTGGAAGCCTTCACCATGGCTATGAAAAACGTTTTTAAACAGGCTGAGAAAAATGCCCAGAGGGGCCCAGGTGAAAAGGGATGGGCTTGCTATTACTGTGGAAAGGAGGGGCACCTCAAGCAGGATTGCTCTCAGGCATCCAAGCCGCCCCCAGCTTCATGTCCAGTCTGCAAAGGACCACACTGGAAGAGAGACTGCCCCCAGAGGCGTAGGTCTCCAGGGTCAGACTCTCAAGACAACCCGGACTGAAGGTGCCCGGGGGTCTCCACACAAACTCCCGTCCTAATTACACCTGAGGAACCCCGGGTATTAATAATTGTGGGGGGCCAATCCATCGATTTCCTTTTAGATACTGGGGCAACTTATTCTGTGCTTACTGAAGCCCCTGGCCCACTTTCTTCCTTATCCACTTCTGTAATGGGACTGTCTGGACGAGCCAAAAGGTATTATTTCAGTTATTCTTTATCTTGCAACTGGGATTCTGTGCTGTTTTCACACGAGTTTCTGATTGTACCAGAATCTCCCTCACCTTTTTGGGAAGGGATATACTGAGCAAGGTCCATGCCTCTGTTTTCATGAATATGGAGCCCTTCCTTTCTCTCCCTTTAGTTGAACAAAATGTAAATCCTAGAGTATGGACTGATGGAAAATCTGTGGGTCGAGCACAAAATGCTATTCCTGTAGTTGTTAAGCTCAAAGACGCACACGTATTTCCACATAAGAAGCAGTATCCACTGAAACCTGAAGTTAAGGAAGGGTTAAAACCCATCATCGAAAATTTAAAAGAGCAGGGACTATTAATTCCCTGTAACAGTCCTTGCAACACTCCTATTTTGGGTATAAAGAAATCGAATGGTAAATGGAGACTAGTTCAAGATTTACAAATAATAAATGAGGCTGTAGTTCCTTTACACCCCATGGTGCCTAATCCTTATACTCTATTGTCTGAAATTCCTGAACGGGCCAAATATTTCTCAGTAATTGATTTAAAGGATGCCTTCTATTCAGTGCCTTTGGCAGAAGAAAGTCAATTCCTATTTGCCTATGAAGACCCTACACAACCAGCTTCTCAGTTAACCTGGACAGTTTTGCCCCAGGGATTTCGTGACAGTCCTCATTTATTTGGACAAAATTTGTCACGGGATCTACAAAACTTTAATAGCTCTGAAGCAGTGGTGTTACAATATGTAGATGATATTTTGCTCTGTGCTGAGACAGAGGAAGCTTGTTCGCAAGCCTCAGAAGATTTCTTAAACTTTCTGGTAGGCTGTGGTTACAAGGCATCAAGAGAAAAGGCTCAGCTTTGTCAACAATCAGTTAGATATCTGGGCCTAATCATATCAGAAGGGATTAGGGCCATAGGTCCTGAGAGAATTAAATCTATACTAAATCATCCCCTACTTATGACTTTAAAACAATTGAGAGGATTTTTGGGAATCACAGGTTACTGTTGCATTTGGATTCCAGGACTACGGGGAACTTGCCTGACCTTTATATAAACTTATAGCTGAAACTCAGCAGGCCCAAACCGAAAAACTGGTTTGGTCTCCAGAAACTCAAAAGGCTTTTAAGATTCTTCAGACTGCTCTCCTGCAAGCTCCAGCTCTGAGCTTGCGTACAGGGTCAGAATTTGTCACTGAAAGAAAAGGTGTGGCATTGGGAGTTTTGACACAACCCCGAGGGCCTCACCAGCAACATATTGCTTATCTAAGCAGAGAATTAGATGTAGTTTCACGTGGGTGGCCCCACTGCCTAAGAGTAATTGGGGCAGCGGCTTTATTAGCACCTGAAGCTTTAAAAATAATTAATGGATGAAACCTTACTGTACTGACTTCTCATGATGTGAGTGGAATCTTAAATTCTAAGGTTAATATTTGGATGACAGATAGTAGGCTTCTTAAGTATCAGTCATTGTTGTTAGAAGGACCAGTAACTAAGCTTAAAGTTTATGGAAATTTAAATCCTGCCACTTTCCTTCCTAGGAAAGTGAAACACCTGATCACGATTGTTTTCAATTCCTAACTTTAAACTATGCAGCTCAGGAGGATCTAAAGGATACCCCATTAGACAATCCTGACATGGAAATATTTACAGATGGCAGTTCTTTTGTTCGGGATGGAAAGCGTAAAGCAGGTTACGCCGTGGTGACTGCTGAACAGGTTTTGGAAGCAAAATCTCTCCCTCAGGGAACCAGTGCTCAGTTAGCGGAGCTGGTGGCTCTGACTCGAGCTCTGGAGTTAAGCAAAGGGCAGCGGATGGGCCTGATAATCTATGTGAGTCTACTTCTGCTGACTCCAAATATCCTGAGTCTGCCGTTGGATCCTCAAGACAATGTCTTCCTGTCCTGGGCTCACTCCTATGCCACATTCCACAATCGGTCTAACTGCTGGGTCTGTGGAGCACTCCCCTCTTCATCAGTGGAAGGCTTCCGGAGGTGGTGGAGGTGGACATCTCCACTTCAAGGAAAAGACTTTCTCCAAGTCTGTGAATACCTTTGACAACAATCACATGTGATGCCTCTTCATCTGATAACATTTACCAACCCTAAAATGGACTGGTGCAACACTTTGTAATTTAACTATGGACATAATGTGACTTTTAATTTCAATTTTAACTTGTTTTAATGACAATGTTGCCTGCATCTGTAGTTGTATAACTGGATTTGTTTCTAGCCGCATGAAAGCTTTTAAGTTACAAATGGTTGCCCAAACTTCTGCTACTGCTGTAGCTTCCTCCAACTACTATTTGGGGCCACTGGATCAGATATCCTCAATATGAGGATTAGAAGAATATGTTGCCTCACCAATTTAGAGACAATGCTCCTTGTCAGCTCGGAAGCAGTTATGGAATGAGAACGACACCCCTTTTCCCTAGGCAACATAATTCTCCTAAAAGAAAAGGGGGGAATGAAAGAGTCAGTTCCTAGGCAGATTGATAAGGAGTCTAGGGGTCCCCAAGGAGAGAGGGGTCTGGAATTCTCAAGGAGGAAGAAAGAACAAAATTTTTTTCTTTCTCCACGTTCCTTAGGATTATATAACAATAATGTATACTGCCTAAGGATAGTCTCTGGATTAAGCCTTCTGTTATCTTAAAATGTAAATTATGGGAATAGGTCTGATGAGGTCTTTACAACCTCCAGACATTCTTTGGATTATATAACTTCATTGTTAACACTAGCAAGTGGGTACACTTTCTGCCCTCTTCTGATGCCTCTGTCAGAAGCTTTCTCTATCTCCTTTATACTTTAATAAAACTTTATTACACAAAAGCTCTGAGCGATCAAGCCTCGTCACTGGCCCCGGATTGAATTCTCCTCCAGGGGCCAAGAATCCCGGTGTATTCGCGTGATTCAACAACAACCTTTCAATGTGCCCCATTTATTGACATGGAGAGCCTGAAAGAGTAAAGCAGGTACCGAAGGAAAAATCATAGAGTCAACAACTATTTATTGAACACCTACTATTCCAGGAACTAGGGATACATAAGTGAACAGGACAATTGGTATAAAGCAGAGTCTCAGTGACATCAAGTCCCTAGGGCTCTTGAGGCTAACATGATCCCTGCTTGGATGGTGTGACCAGCTGGAGCAGAAGCTATTACTTTCTAGCTCGTGTCCTCTGACTCTTCTCCAGGACTAAGGAGCTCACTGCTTATCAGCAACTCTCCACTTAGGGCCTCTTTTTAGCTATGGAACCACACTGGAGCCATATGCAAAGCAAGTAAAAAACTTTGGATTGAGCCCTTAACCAGTGATGGATAGGGAGTGGGTAGATAAATGCCCCAGTGACCTTGCCTGTCAGCTGGAATAATTCTGTTTCCCAGGGTGACTCTGAGGGAAGGCAACCCAGTTACAAAAGCAGTAATTTTCTTGATAACACATATTTTATTGGTTTCCTTCCCTTTTTTGTCTCACTTCTCCATTCCATACATATGTTTTCCTAGGATCACTTCTAAAATAAATCACTTTCCTACAAATGTTTGCCTCACGGTCTGCTACTGGGGGAACCCAAACTATGACACCTATGAGGAACATCCTTCCAATTATGAAAACTATATTCACTCCCTTGAGCCCATGAAAATCTTTATTAATATTATAAACCCTGGATTGTCAAATACAGTAACACTATTCACATAATGATTTTGAGGACTTTAAATGCATCTGGTCCAAATTGAGGTGTGCTTTAACTATATAATACACCACAGATTTCAAAGATAGCATAAAACTCTTTTTTGTCTCAATGATTTTTTCCTATTTATTACATGCTGATGCATTTTTGACACATAGTTTCAAAAAGGTCTTACTAATATTACTTTCACTTGTCCCTTTTAACTTTTTCACATGGTTATTGCGAATTTTAATTTATAGATGTGGCTCACTATATATTTCTGTAGACAGCACTTCTGTAAGCAATGGACAGAATTTAACATCACAAATTTCTCTCCCACTTAAGAAAGAAAGTAAATAAGGATCATGTTAGTATTCAAATCTTGAATGTGATCTAATTCATGGAAAGAAGTCACATTCACATTTCAGAACTTTGTCATTAGTAATGAGTTACCTGTGTTACTTCCCACTGGCCCTCAGTCATATCTGCATCATTATACTATCATATAGAGCCCAGATGCAAAAACAGAAACAAAACTGCTCAATTTGAGCCAATGACTTCCCTGGAGGCTCAGTGGTAAAGAATCTGCTTGCCAAGCAGGAGACTCAGGTTTGATCCCTGGGTCAGGAAAATCCCCTGGAGAAGGAAACAGCAACTCACTCCAGTATTCTTGCCTGGGAAATCCCATGGGCCGAGAGGCCTGGCAGGCTACAGGCCATGGGGTCACAAAAGAGGACGACTGAGTGACTAAACCACATTAAGATATCATAATAATAATGGGATCTTCAGTTATTTTGATTTCAGCCTTTTGGAAAACTAGTTCATTATTTAGATAAGTGTCCAGAAACTGCTAAGAGTTGATAAAGGTGTCCTCAGAAAAGAATATGCCTAAAAAGATGAAACCCCTGTTTTCATCAGGCTCACAATCTAGAAAAAGAGTAAGTAAAAAGAAAATTAGAGCAAAGTAATACAAACAGTAAGATAATCAGTTCAGTTCAGTAGCTCAGTTGTGTGCAACTCTTTGAGACCCCATGAATCACAGCACGCCCATTA
This sequence comes from Bos taurus, assembly GCF_002263795.3. Taxonomy (NCBI): domain Eukaryota; kingdom Metazoa; phylum Chordata; class Mammalia; order Artiodactyla; family Bovidae; genus Bos; species Bos taurus. The sequence continues at coordinate 1,408,932 of NW_020190994.1, read as the reverse complement.
CCAACTCCTGGAGTCTATCCAAACCCATGTCCATCAAGTCAGTGATGCTATCCAGCCATCTCATCCTCTGTAGTCCCCTTCTCATCCCGCCCCCAATCCTTCCCAGCATTAGGGTCTTTTCCAATGAGTCAACTCTTCACATGAGGTGGCCAAAGTATTGGAGTTTCAGCTTCAACATCAGTCCTTCCATCCTTCCAATGAACATCCAGGACTGATCTCCTTTAGGACGGACTGGTTGGATCTTCTTGCAGTCCAAGGGACTCTCAAGAGTCTTCTCCAATACGAAAGACCAAAAGCATCAGTTCTTTGGTGCTCAGCTTTCTTTACCATCCAACTCTCACATCCATACATGACAACTGGAAAAACCATAGCCTTGACTAGATGGATCTTTGTTGGCAGTGAAATGTCTCTGCTTTATAACATGCTGTCTAGGTTAGTCATAACTTTCCTTCCAAGAAGTAAGCGTCTTTTAATTTCATGACTGCGATCACCATCTGCAATAAGATAATATAAACATACAAATATATTCATTCTCACCTATTAAATTAGCAACAATTTTTGAAAAAACAGAATCAGTTCAGTTCAGTTGCTCAGTCGTGTCCAGTTCTTTGCGACACCATGGACTGCAACATGTCAAGCCTCCCTGTCCCTCGCCAACTCCCAGAGTTTACCCAAACTCATGTCCATTGAGTTGGTGATGCCATCCAACCATCTCATCCTCTGTTGTCCCCTTCTCCTCCCACCTTAAATCTTTCCTAGAATCAGGGTATTTTCAAATGAGTCAGTTCTTCACATTAGGTGGCCAAAGTATTGGAGTTTCAGCTTCAACATCAATCCTTCCAATGAACACTCAGGACTGATCTCCTTTAGGATGGACTGGTTGGATCTCCTTGATCCAACCAGTACAAGGTACTGGGTACAAGGGACACTCAAGAGTCTTTTCAAATATCACATTTCAAAAGCATCAGTCCTTCAGCACTCAGCTTTCTTTATAGTCCAACTCTCACATCCGTACATGACTACTGGAAAAACCATAGCCTTTAGTAGACGGACATTTGTTGGCAAAGTAATGTCTCTGATTTTTAATATACTCTCTAGGTTGGTCACAACTTTCCTTCCAAGGAGTAAGTGTCTTTTAATTTCAAGGCTGTAGTCACCATCTGAAGTGATTTTGGAGTCCCCCAAAATAAAGTCAGCCACTGTTTCCACTGTTTCCCCATCTATTCGCCATGAAGTGATGGGACTGGTTGCCATGATCTTAGTTTTCTGAATGTTGAGCTTTAAGCCAACTTTTTGACTCTCCTCTTTCACTTGCATCAAGAGGCTCTTTAGTTCTTCACTTTCTGTCATAAGGTCATCTGCATATCTGACATTACTGTTATTTCTCCCGGCAATCTTGATTCCAGCTTGTGCTTTATCCAGCCCATCCCATGCTAATTAAAAGTGTGATAGGCACTGTAATCTACTATTGGTAAACTATAAATTATAGTAGACTTTTCAGATAATAATTTGACAATATTTATTAAAAGCTTTAAATTGTTCACCTTCTTTTACCCAATAGTATTTTTACCTACAAGATGATGAAGGCAAAAATGTCATTTACAGAAAGCTGTTTATGTACAACTTTATTTATATACAAATGTTTCTCAGAGCAATGACTATTTTTAAATTATAGTAGAATTTAGAAACAGCCTAACTTCCAAGTTTAGCAACAGCAACATGATTAAATAAATTATTAATTATTTTTAAACAAGTGCTTTTGAACACCTATCACACATCACATACCCTTCAAAGTACTAAGAATCAATGGCTTACAAAACGTGTAAGGTTTATCTTCTCACAGTGTTTACATTGAATTCGTAGGAGATAGACAGTAAACAAGTTAATGAATGAACAAGATATATCAGAAGTGCTGACTCATTGGAAAAGACCCTGATGCTGGGAAAGATTAAGGGCAGGGGGAGAAGAGGATGACAGAGGATGAGATGGTTGAATGGCATCACTGACTCAATGGACATGAGTTTGGATAAACTCTGGAAGTTGGTGATGGACAGGGAGGCCTGGTGTGCTGTGATTCATGGGGTCACAAAGAGTCAGACACGACTGAATGACTAAACTGAACTGATGAAGAACAAGAAGTGAGAGTAGCTGGAGATGGCTGACAAGCCCTGATTTTAATTGGGTAGTCAAGAAGGCTACTCAGATGAGAAACTTAGCCAAAACATGAAAACCAAGGAGTCAGTCTTCTATAAACCTGGGAGCAAAAAGAAAAAAATAAAAAAACCAAAAATTAAAAAAAATGAAAAACAGTCCTTGCTATTGGATAAGATAACTTAGGTGAGTGTAGATTTAAAAAAGGAAAGGGAGACTTCCTTTTGCATCTGTCAGAGGAGGCAAACTGCCACCCCCAAGACTGGGGAGGCCCACAGGTGAACAGAGGAAGTTGAGGCTTCTCAGGGTGAAACCACCATGGGAGCCTGTGCTTGGAGAGGAAACCAGAGCCGTAACTGAAAAGCTGCTGGAGGCTCAGTGTGAACAATCTGAGAGTAAAAAACCCCAGGGGGACCTGGTAATAAAGGGACTCATAATACTGTGAACCTTACCTCCAAGAGATTCACGGGATCCTACAGGAAATAACAGGGAAAGTCCCCTCAACCTTTCCTGCTGTGAGTGGGGGGATGGGGAGGAGCCAATTTGAAATAATCAGAACACTCAGTCTTCTGAAGAAGGCCTTTCCCAGGGGAAAACTAGTACTAGAGTCTAATCCTCTAGAATATTAACTGAGCCAAATGACCCGGGGAAGGGAATACCCAGCTCCAGCTGGCTTGAGCTATCCTGTCCCGTGTAAGGGATGGGATGTGGGATAGAAAAAATGAGAAACACTTGTGAGGTTCACAGTCCAGAGGAAGAGCCTTACTGAGGGGCTGAGACCTAATCATGGTATATGCCTGCCCTCATACCTCACCTCCTCATTACTAAAACCCACTTACAGCAGTGCCTTTAATCCAGGACATCATGTCTACATTTCAAGAAAAAGTTACAAGGCACAGCAAAAGGCAAAAGAAAAAAAAAAAAAATTGAAGAGACAAAACATCATCAGAACCAGATATAGCAGGGATGTTGGAAACATCAGACCAGAAGTAAGCCAGAAAGAAAAAACACCAATACAGTATACTAACGCATATATATGGAATTTAGAAAGATGCTACTGATAACCCTAAATGTGAGACAGCAAAAGAGAAACAGATGTATAGAATAGTTTTTTGGACTCAGTGGGAGAAGGCGAGGGTGAGATGATTTGAGAGAATAGCACTGAAACATGTATATTATCATATGTGAAACAGATTGCCAGTCCAGGTTCAATGCATGAGATAGAATGCTCAGGGTTGGTGCACTGGGATGACCCAGAGGGATGGGATGGGGAGGGAGTTGGGAGGGGGGTTCAGGATGGGGAACACATGTACATCCATGGCTGATTCATGTCAATGTATGTCAAAACAATTACAATATTGTAAAGTAACTAGCCGCCAATTAAAATTTTAAAAAAATTAAAAAATAAAAGCAACTCTGGCTTCCCCGGTGACTCAGTGGTAAAGAATCTTTCTGACAATGCAGGGGACCTGGGTTCAATCCCTGGGTCAGGAAGAAATCCCTGGAGAAGAAATAGGCAATCCACTCCCGTATTCTTCCCTGGGAAATCCTATAGACAGAGAAGCCTGGTGGGCTACAGTCCATGGGGTCACAAAAGAGCTGAACATGACTGAGTGACTGAACAACAATGACAATAACATGATTAATATACCAAGGGCTCTAAAGGATAAAGTATACAGCATGCAAACATAGATGGGCAATAAAATCAGAAAGATGTAGATTCTAAGAAGGAACACAGAAGAAATGCTAGAAATAAAAAGCAGTGTAACAGAAAAGAAGAAGAAGAAAAAAAAAAAAAAACCCTAAAACTGTCCTTATTATTTTCAAATTAAAGAAAAACACTTTGTCTATAAAGGAATAAAGATAAGAATTGTATCCAGTTCTACTCAGAAACCACCCAAACAAGGAAACAGTAGAGTGAAAAAGTTTTAAGTGTTGAGAGAAAACAAAAAAACACCAATTTAGAATTCTATAGTTTGTGATCGAGGAGGCAATGGCACCCCGCTCCAGTACTCTTGCCTGGAAAACCCCATGGATGGAGGAGACTGGTGGGCTGCCATCTATGGGATCGCACAGAGTTGGACACGACCGAAGTGACTTAGCAGCAGCATAGTTTGTGAAATGATTTTCAAGCAGGAGTGTAAGCCTAGTGTAATTGATGGTGCCAGGTATGGTATATGTTTGTGTGCATAAGTTTTTTAATAAATTTTGACTTTTTATAAAAAAAAAAAAAGTAAAGGAAAAATGAATATTTCTTCAAACAAACAAAAATTGGGAAAGGAGTATGACAAGGCTGTATAATGTCACCCTGCTTATTTAACTTATATGCAGATCATCATGCAAGGTACCAGACTAGATAAAGCACAAACTGCAATCAAGATTGCCAGGAGAAATATCAGTAACTCCAGATATGCAGTTTAAGCCTAGTGTGCTGCAGTCCATGGGGTCACAGAGTTGCACATGACTGAGCAACTGAACTGAACTAATGAAGATGATACCACTCTAGAGGCAAAAAGCAAAGAGTAACTAAAGAATCTCTTGATGAAGGGTGAAAGACAAGAGTGAAAAAGCTGGCTTAATGCTCAACAATCAAAAAGCTAAGATCCTGGTATCTGGTCCCATCATTTCATGGCAAATAGATGGGGAAAAAGTAGAGGCAGTGAGATTTTATTTTCTTGGGCTCCAAAATCACTGCAGACAGTGACTGCAGTCATGACATTAAAAGACACTTGCTCTTTGGAAGGAAAGCAATGACAAACCTAATAAAATCTAAAGGGAAGATGTAGATGTTGTAGAAATGAATTCACAAAATGTGAATATAATTAATGCCACAGAGAAGTACATTTTAAAAAAATGGTGGAAATGGTTTGTTTTACATTATGTATATTTTACTGTGTAGGGGAGAGGAAAATTCCTCTTTCTTTTACTCTTTTAGGCTCTCTGGCTGGGGTCTTGGAGATTCAAATGGTGTAAGACAGATGAACAAGAGAAATACAGTTTATTAACTTGTATAGCATGCACACTTATGGAAAGATTCTATCATTTACAGATTTTATTGTTGTACTCAGTATTACAAAGTGTTTCATCTTCAAGAATATTCATAGGAAGGACTTTTGATAAATACAGGTTTCTGATAAATTTCAGACCTTGCTGCTAAGATCAAACCAGATCAGATCAGTTCAGTCGCTCAGTCGTGTCCGACTCTTTGCAACCCCATGAATCTGCAGCACGCCAGGCCTCCCTGTCCATCACCAACTCCCGGAGTTCACTCAGACTCACGTCCATCGAGTCAGTGATGCCATCCAGCCATCTCATCCTCTGTCATCCCCTTCTCCTCCTGCCTCCAATCCCTCCAGCATCAGAGTCTTTTCCAATGAGTCAACTCTTCACATGAGGTGGCCAAAGTACTGGAGTTTCAGCTTTACCATCATTCCTTCCAAAGAAATCCCAGGGCTGATCTCCTTCAGAATGGACTGGTTGGATCTCCTTGAAATCCAAGGGACTCTCAAGAGTCTTCTCCAACACCACAGTTCAAAAACATCAATTCTTCAGTGCTTAGCCTTCTTCACAGTCCAACTCTCACATCCATACATGACTACTGGAAAAGCCATAGCCTTGACTAGACGAACCTTCGTTGGCAAAGTAATGTCTCTGCTTTTGAATATGCTATCTAGGTTGGTCATAACTTTCCTGCTAAATTTTGTAAGGAATTATATAATTATAACAGAAAGTCTGATGAGTTCATAAAACTGTTAACATAAAGGACTAATTGCTGAGTGAACTTGTGAATATGGTTATAATTTTTATGATTTTTGTCTAAAATATTACTGGTTGTAGCTTGCATTTTCCAGCTATAAGGAAACCCTTCCTTCCAAGATAATAATGACTTAAAACAATTTGGAAAATTACACCTTTTTAAGTATAATTAAAACATTTCTTTCTTTCTACCTGATCCCTCCAAAAACTGGAAACTCTTAGGCTCCCTGCAGATTTATCAGATAAATAAGGGAGGCCATCTCCTAACAGGGGCACTCTTCCAAACACCAGTTGATAATTATATTCTCTGTATGAAATTTCTCATCTGTAAATTGGGTACTGAAAAGTAGTATCAATTTCATGAAGTTATTGTTGATGTGAAAGTGCTAACTGCAGTTCATAGCACAGAAGAGAAAATCAATAAGTAGAAACTATTACAGCAAGCTATTTTACCAGAATATTAAATTGACTGTCCCTTGCTATGGTGTAAATGTGTAAAAGGAACGAAAATGGAATTCTTGAGGTTATAGCTAAGGAGCACTGGTGCTGGTATAAAGAGCACAGTTGGCAAGAAAACAACCAACCAAGTTTTCCTCCACAGAGGAGAGATCAAAACCCAAGCCAGAGGCAAGCAAATGTCTGGGAATGAGAGGCAGAGAGCTGGAGATGCCTGTCCCCAGTGATCACCATCTCCAAAGTGGAGGGGACACAGGATATGATAGAAACCCCTTCAAGTATGGCTCATGCCTTACCTCCTGCTAGAAGCCAGCAGAGTTATCAGCTTTGTAGGGGAAACTCCCATGCCATAAACCTGTGTTACGAGTGAAGCAGAAAACCCCAATTTCCCACTTGGGGTCTGAAAAATTCAGAAAGATGGAGACAGCAAGCTTATGGAGTCTAGAGCCAGGATGAGAGAATACCATAGAGGGAAATGAAATGTGTGCCTTCCAACTGGGGAGCAGATGAGAACCAGCTACAAAAAAAAAAAAAAAAAAAAAAAAAACAGCTACATCCTTCCTTCAAATGGAGAAGTTCTATACACTCAGCAAAAACAAGACCAGGAGCAGACTGTGGCTCAGATCATGAACACCTTATTGCCAAATTCAGACATAAACTGAAGAAAGTGGGGGAAAACCACTAGACCATTCAGGTATGACCTAGATCAAATCCCTTATGATTATATACTGAAGTGAGAAATAGTTTTACAGGACTAGATCTGATAGACAGGATGCCTGACCTAAGAACAGAGGTTCATGACATTGTACAGGAGACAGGGATCAAGAACATCACCTAGAAAAACATTCCAATATGGTAGAGTAATTAGCCTCCAAATATATATTTTTTTTAAAAAAAAGGCAAAATGGCTGTCTCAGGAGGCCTTACAAATAGCTGTGAAATGAAGAGAAGTAAAAAGCAAAGGAGAAAAGGAAAGATATACCCATTTGAACGCAGAGTTCCAAAGAATAGCAAGGAGAGATATGAAAGCCTCCCTCAGCAATCAATGCAAAGAAGTTGAGGAAAATAATAGAATGGGAAAGACTAGAGATCTTTTTCAAGAAAATTAGAGATACCAAGGGAACATTTCATACAAAGATGGGTAAAATAAAGGACAGAAATGGTATGGACCTAACAGAAGCAGAAGATATTAAGAAGAGTTGGCAAGAATACACAGAAGAACTATACAAAAAAGATCTTCACAACCCAGATAATCATGATGGTGTGATCACTCACCTAGAGGCAGACATCCTGGAATCTGAAGTCAAGTGGGCCTTAGAAAGCATCACTATGAACAAAGCTAGTGGAGGTGATAGAATTCCAGTTGAGCTATTTAAAATCCTAAAAGATGATGCTGTGAAAGTACTGCACTCAACATGCCAGCAAATTTAGAAAACTCAGCAGTGGCCGTAGGACTGGAAAAGGTCAGTTTTCATTCCAATCCCAAAGAAAGGCAATGATAAAAAATGTTCAGACTACCACACCAATGCATTCATCTCACACACGAGTAAAGTAATGCTCAAAATTCTCCAAGCCAGGCTTCAGCAGTATGTGAACTGTGAACTTCCTGATGTTCAAGCTGGTTTTAGAAAAGGCAGAGGGACCAGAGATCAAATTGCCAACATCTGCTGGATCATGGAAAAAGCAAGAGAGTTCCAGAAAAACATCTATTTCTGCTTTGTTGACTATGCCAAAGCCTTTGACTGTGTGGATCACAATAAACTGTGGGAAATTCTGAAAGAGATGGGTATACCAGACCACCTGACCTGCCTCTTGAGAAATCTGTATTCAGGTCAGGAAGCAACAGTTAGAACTGGACATGGAACAACAGACTGGTTCCAAATAGGAAAAGGAGTACGTCAAGGCTGTATATTGTCACCCTGCTTATTTAACTTATATGAAGAGTACATCATGCGAAATGCTCGGCTGGAAGAATTACAAGCTGGAATCAAGATGGCCTGGAGAAATATCAATAACCTCAGATATGCAGATGACACCACCCTTATGGCAGAAAGTGAAGAGGAACTAAAAAGCCTCTTGATGAAAGGGAAAGAGGAGAATGAAAGAGTTGACTTAAAGCTCAACATTCAGAAAATGAAGAACATGACATCCGGTTTCATCACTTCATGGGAAATAGATGGGGAAACAGTGGAAACAGTGTCAGACTTTATTTTTCTGGGCTCCAAAGTCACTACAGATGGTGACTGCAGCCATGAAATTAAAAGACGTTTATTCCTTGGAAGGAAAGTTATGACCAACTTAGATAGCATTTTCAAAAGCAGAGACATTGCTTTGGCAACAAAGGTTTGTCTAGTCAAGGCTGTGGTTTTACCTGTGATCATGTATGGATGTGAGAGTTGGACTGTGAAGAAAGCTGAGCATCGAAGAATTAATGCTTTTGAATTGCAGTGTTTTATAAGACTCTTGAGAGTCCCTTGGACTGCAAGGAGATCCAACCAGTCCATTCTGAAGGAGATCAGCCCTGGGATTTCTTTGGAAGGAATGATGGTAAAGCTGAAACTCCAGTACTTTGGCCACCTCATGTGAAGAGTTGACTTATTGGAAAAGACTCTGATGCTTGGAGGGATTGGGGGCAGGAGGAGAAGGGGATGACAGAGGATGAGATGGCTGGATGGCATCACTGACTCGATGGACGTGAGTCTGAGTGAACTCCGGGAGTTGGTGATGGACAGGGAGGCCTGGCGTGCTGCAATTCATGGGGTTGCAAAGAGTCGGACACGACTGAGCGACTGAACTGAACTGAACTGAACTGTGGTTCAGATGGTTAAGAATCTGCCTGCAATGTGGGAGAACTGGGTTTGATCCCTGGAATTAGGAAGATCCTTTGGAAATGGTAATGACTGCCCACTCCAGTATTCTTTCCTGGAGAATCCATGGACAGAGACTCCTGGTAGGCTACAGTCCATGGGGTCACAAAGTGTAGGACATGACTGAGTGACTAATACTTTTACTTTCACTTTAAAGAGAGATAAGAACAGACCAAAGACCTGGAGTGTTGGGAGGGGCTGCTGGTGACATGGAGGTCAGGGGGCAACAAAGGTACCTTTTCCTCCCTGTCACAGTTGTAGGGGATCTGGTTCTGTTGAAAATGCCATGATGTGTGCCTTTTCTGTGTGTTAAGTGCCCCACACCCTAGTCTAAAAGTGAGATAAGAAACTAAGAACACCTCAGACCCTCCTCCCTTTTCCATACTCCCCTTGTCCTCCTGAGTGAAGTTACTCAACTATCAAGGAATAAGCTTTTAAACAACAAAGAAGATGGCTTAAGAAAGATTTCATCTCTGAGATAGAACTCTGGGAAACCTTGCATGAATATTAGAGGAAATCCAAGGGCAAGTCCAAGGGCAGAGGGAATGGAAGGGTGGAGGTGCTGGGGGCAGGGCCGGGGGAGGATTGGCTGTGGGACCAGAGGACACTCATTCATCTTACCTCCTCCCCACCTCTCAGTCACGGGCTTACTCAACAGTCAGGGGGCTGGGAATGGAGACAGGACAAGCCTTCTCTTATCCTCAGCCCTCCTCTTCTGGGGAAAGTGAGTGAAGAGTTCTCAGAGGTTGAAGGATAGGACTCAGTGATAACCAGTCCTTTCTACTCTGGGAGTGAATGAGAGATTTGGACACTGTAAAATGTGTGATGTCCCTATTTAAGTGGCTTGTTTGGGGGTGCAGAGTAGCAACCATTTATACAAGAGACACACCACGTGTTTCCCTTAAGTTGAGCTTCCATTCACACCCTTGACCACAGAGCCTCAGCATATTACAGAACCACCCAGAGTGAGCCCTCAGGGAACATCACCATGGCACATTCACCCTGGAAGCCTCTTTCACATGCACAGGACAGGCTTTGTGCGAATCACAGCAACTGGCTGTCGGCCATGCTCTTCCTGAACTTCCCAGTACTTTTCTCCCTTCTCTCTCCAACTGTCTTCTATTTAAATCATGCAGGTGTCCTCACCCTCCCCCCAAATACCTGAAGTTTATTAGCCACTAACTCCTAAGTCCAAGGGGAAAAGAGAAGCAATTGGACACATTTGAGACTTGGAAAGTTGTTCACCTCCCGCCTGGGTGCTTTCAAAGTCAGCCACCGAATATTGAGTCCTCCTGTGCCCAGGCTGCCAGACAGGTGCTGGGGTCCCTGGAGGAGACACAGCTGCTGCTCTTTCAGGCTAAAGGAGAGGAGAAAGGAGCCAACACAGGAGATGGGGGGATAAGGAAGGTGGGGGGGCTCATCTCAGGGAGAAGTAGTCTTGCTGGATAGAGCCATGTCTCACGTGTGACCTGAGAGGAGAGTAAGAGTCAGTCAGTAAAAAATGCAGGGGGGTAGGGGTGGGGGTTCCTTGGTAGAAAAAATGGGTCCAAAGGTCCAGAGCAAAGGAGAGGTTAGTGGATTTGAGAAACTAAAACAGTTAAGACATGTTGGAGTTCAGGCTAGAGTGAGAGAAAGTCTGGAGATGAAGCAAGAGAGGAGGCAGGACTCGGGTGGTGGAGGCCTGTCCCTCTGGACAGACTAGAGTCCCTCCCACTTCCTCCTGTGGACACAGTGTTCTGTTCTAAAGGAGTCCTTCCCCAACTTCTTACATGCCCCATTAGGGTTTTTCACTGAGTAGTTAAAATCCAACCTTCCTCAGAGCCTACTAGGGCAGGCCTGGGACTAGACCTGGAGGAAAACAGTGATAACACTCAGTCCTCCTAATGAGGGGGCTGTGTAATTATGTTCTTTTTGAAACACCAAATATTAACCACAACGAATATACCTAAGACATAAAAAAAAAAATAAAACCACAAAAAATAAATAAAGAAACCCCATATAATCAACTCCTTTCAGTTCAGTTACTCAATCCTGTCTGACTCTTTGCAACTCCATGGACTACAGCACTCCAGGCCTCCAAGTCCATCACCAACTCCCAGAGCTTACTCAAACTCATGTCCATAGAGTAGGTGATGCCAATCAACCATTTAATCCTCTGTTGACCCCTTTTCCTCCTGCCTTAATCATTGCCAGCATCAGGGTCTTTTGAAATGAGTTGGTTCTTTGCATCAGGTGGCCAAATTATTGGAGTTTCAGCTACAGCATCAGTCATTCCAATGAATATTCAGGACTGATCTCCTTTAGGATAGACTGGTTGGATCTCCTTGCAGTCCAAGGGACTCTCAAGAGTCTTCTCCAACACCACAGTTCAAAAGCATCAATTCTTCAGTGCTCAGCTTTCTTTATAGTCCAACTCTCACATCCACACATGACTACTGGAAAAACCACAGCCTTGACTAGACAGACCTTTGTTGGCAAAGTAATGTCTCTGCTTTTCAATACACTATCTAGGTTGGTCATAACTTTCCTTCCAAAGAGTAAGCGTCTTTGAATTTCATGGCTGCAGTCACCATCTGCAGTGATTTTGGAGCCTCCTAAAATAAAGTCTGTCACCATTTCCATAGTTTCCCCATCTATTTGCCATGAAGTGATAGGACCAGAAGCCATGATCTTCATTTTTTGAGTGCTGATTTTCAAGGCAGTTTTTTCACTCTCCTCTTTCACTTTCATCAAAAAGCTCTTTAGTTTCTCTTCACTTTCTACCATAAGCATGGTACCATCTGCATATCTGAGGTTACTAATATTTCTCCCGGCAATCTTGATTCCAGTTTGTGCTTCTTCCAGCCTGGGATTTAGCATGATGTACTCCGCATATAAAATAAATAAGCAGGGTGACAATATACAACCTTGATGTACTCCTTTCCCAATTTGGAACAAGTCTGTTGTTCCATGTCCGGTTCTAACTGTTGCTTCTGACATGCATACAGGTTTCTCAAGAGGTGGGTTAGGTGGTCTGGTATTCCCATCTCTTGAAGAATTCTCCACAGTTTGTTGTGATTCTCACAATCAAATGCTTTGGCATAGTCAATAAACCCAAAGTAGATGTTTTTCAGGAACTCTCCTTTTTCTATGATCCAGTGGATGTTGGCAATGTGATATCTCATTCATCTTCCCTTTTTTAAAGCCAGCTTGAACTTTTGGAATTTCTTAGTTTATGTACTAATGAAACCTCTCTTGGAGAATTTTGAGCATTACTTTACTAGCGTGTGAGATGAGTGCAATTGTGCAGTAGTTTGAGCAATCTTTGGCATTGCCTTTCATTGGGATTGGAATGAAAACTGACCTTTTTCCAGTCCTGTGGCCACTGCTGAGCTTTCCAAGCAGTGGAAAGGAGTGCAGCACTTTCACAGCATCATCTTTAGGATTTGAAATAGAGCAACTAGAATTCCATCACCTTCACTAGTTTTGTTCATAGTGATGCTTCCTAAGGTCCACTTGACATCACATTCCAGTGTGTGACTCTAACTGAGTGATCACACCAGTGTAGTTATCTGGGTCATTAAGATCTTTTTTGCATAGTTCTGTGTATTCTTGCCCCCTTTTCTTAATATCTTTTGCTTCTGTTAAGTCCATAACTCTCCTGTCCTTTATTGTATCCCTCTTTGCTTGAAATGTTCCCTTGATATCTCTAATTTTCTTGAAGAGATCTCTAGTCTTTCCCATTGTGTTGTTTTCCTCTATTTCTTTGCATTGATCACTGAGGAAAGCTTTCTTTTTGCTCCTTGCTTTCTTTGGAGCTCTGCATTCAGATGGGTATATCTTTCCTTTTCTCCTTTGCCTTTAACTTCTTTTCTTTTCTCAATTATTTGTAAGGCCCCCTCAGACAGCCATTTTGTCTGTTTGCATTTCTTCTTCTTGGGGGTGACTTTGATCATGGCCTTCTGTACAATGTTATGAACTTCCATCCATAATTCTTCGGGCACTCTGTTTATCCGATCTAATCATGTGAATCTATTTGTTACTTCTACTGTATTTGAATTAGGTCGTTGGGATTTGATTTAGGTCATACCTGAATGGTATAGTGGTTTTCCCTACTTTTATAAATTTAAGTCTGAATTTTTCAATAAGGAGTTCATGATCTGAACCACAGTCAGCTCCCGGTCTTATTTTTGCTCACTGTATAGAGCGTCTCATCTTTCGCTGAAAAGAATATAATCAATCTGATTTCAGTATTGACCATCTGGTGATGTCCATGTGTAGAGTTGTCTCTTGTATTGCTTTGAAGAGTGTGTTTGCTATAACCAGTATATTCTCTGTGCAAAACTCTGTTATCCTTTGCCCTGCTTCTTTTTGTACTCCAAGGCCAAATTTGCTTGTTACTGCAGGTATCTCTTGACTTACTACTTTTGCATTCCAATCCCCTATGATGAAAAGGACATCTTTTCTTGGTGTTAGATCTAGAAGGTCTTCTAGGTCTTCATAGAACCATTTAACTTCAGCTTTAGTGATTGGGGCATAGACTTGGATTACTGTGATATTGAATGGTTTTCCTTGGAAATGAACGAGATCATCCTGTTGTTTCTGAGATTGTGCCCAAGTAGCTGCATTTCAGACTCTTTTGTTGACTATGAGGGCTACTACATTTCTTCTAAGGGATTCTTGCCCACAGTAGTAGAAGTAATGGTCATCTGAATTAAATTCACCCATTCCAGTCTATTTTAGTTCACTGATATCCCAAAGTGTTGATGTTCACTCTTGCCATCTCCTGTTTGATCATTTCCCATTTACTTTGATTCACGGACCTAACATTCCAGGTTCCTATGCAATATTGTTCTTTACAACATCAGAGTTTACTTCCATCACCAGTCACATCCACAACTGGGCATTGTTTTCTCTTTGGCTCTGTCTCTTCATTCTTTCCGGAGTTAATTCTCAATTCTTCTCCAGTAGCATATTGGGCACCTACCAACATGGGGGATTCATCTTTCAGTGTCCTATCTTTTTGCCTTTTCATACTGTTCATGGGGTTTCTCAAAGCAAGAATACTGAATTGGTTTGCTATTCCCTTCTCCAGTGGACCACGTTTTGTCAGAAATGTGAGTGAAAGCATTTGCCATTTGGGAAGAAATGAGATCTTTTGCCTCCAACAGTGGTTCTCAGTTGACTGCAGGGGGAATCACCTGTGGGGTTTTATTAATAAAAAATGTTGACTCCTGCTTCCGCTTCCCAAGATTCTGATTTAGCTGAGATGAGGGATCAGCACTGGGATTTTATAGAGTTCTCCTGGTGATTCGAATTTGCAGCCAAGTTTACAAACCACCAGCCTTTGCCATAATGAGGATATAAAGGACTGTACCTGGAGGAGATAACTGAATATACAGGGATCAGGTGATTCTGCAGGAGCAGGAGTGTGCGTTTCTGTGTGCGGAAGGTGGGGTGAATCAGGGTGAGGCAATGCTAGAAGCCCTACCCCTCTCGCCTGCTGTGAGGCCTTCCTGGCCCCCCAATCCCAGGCCTTTCCGCTCTCGTCACCTGCACTAGTGGATTCTGCTGCCCTCTGGTGGTGATTTTCAGTATGGTACCGTTGCCCCTGGAGGTTTCATACAAGCCCAGCCTTGGTTCATCACAAACCTATGAGCAGGATTCCCAAGATGTGGTTTGCCCGGAGGAAAATCCTGGGAACCGTATACAAGGAGCAGCTCGGCAGTAACTTCAGGAGTTGCTTCTGAACAGGAACGCTCAGGGAGCTCTACGTCACTGTCCAAGCGCGGGTCTGGCACATGCCTGTAACTGGAGCCTTCCTGTGCCTGTGGTCTGAGGAAATTGGTCTTATCAGCCAGTGGCAAGTGCCTATGATATCAAGCATCAGGAAGTGCAGAGGTGTAAGGTGACAAGCTTCACGGTAAACAGCAACCACCCTGCTGTATATTCTGCCCTCCTGTATAGCAAAGGTGTGTTTTTACTTAATGACCATGGTTACCTGTAACACAAGCCTAGAGGGTGTTAGGATCCCCATCTTACAGACAAGGAAACAAGCCTACAGAGCTTAAGGAAATTGCTCAAGGTCATACGACTCATAATTGACAGATGCAGCCTGTGAGCCCAGGCAGGTGGGACCACACAGTCTTTCCCCGCTCCTCCCATGTCCTGGCAGGACCCAGAGTTCTCTCCTGTCCAATGATCTGCCCAGCCCTTCAGCCCGACTCCCCGGGTGGGTCTGGGTGGTCACTCCAGGCTCCCACAGCCCCTTTGCTCCTATTGCCCCTGATTTGGATCCCTCCTTCTGCAGGGCAACCCCACCCACCCACTCACTGAGAGCCCCACGGTCGGCAGGAGGACACCCTTGCCCTGTTCTAGCAGCTTCTCCCTGCAGCCAACTCCCAGGAATGGAGTTAGGCCAGGTTGTGAGGAGAATCATGAGAGAAGCAGGAAGGTGTGAGCTGGTGGTCAGCGCCTTCCTCTAACCTGGGACCTCCATCACTTGTGGCAGCTCCCCTCTACATCCTCCTCCCCCATTACAAGTGCTTCTGTAGCTCTGCTGTGGATCAGTCACCAGGGGAGGGATCAGAATGCAGGTTACTGGGCTCCAGCCCCAAAGATCTGATCCAGGGAGTTACACAAGTGGGGCCTGGGAATTTGAATTTTTAACCAACAGCCCAGTCGGTTTTGATGCAGGGGGTCATCTGAACACATGCTGAGAAACATTTAACAGACCTGCCACTCACATCTGTGAGCCCTGGGTCAAGAGTGCAAATGAAGTCCACACTATATATTTAAATATTTATTTATTTATTTATTTTATCTAATTTTATTTTATTTTTAAAGTTTACATAATTGTATTAGTTTTGCCAAATATCAAAATGAATCGGCCACAGGTATACACGTGTTCCCCATCCTGAACCCTCCTCCCTCCTCCCTCCCCATACCATCCCTCTGGGTCGTCCCAGTGCACTAGGCCCAAGCATCCAGTATCCTACATCGAACCTGGACTGGCAACTCGTTTTTTACATGATATTTTACATGTTTCAATGCCATTCTCCCAAATCTCGCCACCCTCTCCCTCTCCCACAGAGTCCATAAGACTCTTTTATACATCAGTGTCTCTTTTGCTGTCTCGTACACCGGGTTATTGTTACCATCTTTCTAAATTCCATATATATGCATTAGTATACTGTATTTATGTTTTTCCTTCTGGCTTACTTCACTCTGTATAACAGGCTCCAGTTTCATCCACCTCATTAGAACTGATTCAAATGTATTCTTTTTAATGGCTGAGTAATACTCCATTGTGTATATGTACCACTTCTTTCTTATCCATTCATCTGCTGATGGACATCTAGGTTGCTTCCATGTCCTGGCTATTATAAACAGTGCTGCAATGAACATTGGGGTACACGTGTCTCTTTCCCTTCTGGTTTCCTCAGTGTGTATGCCCAGCAGTGGGATTGCTGGATCATAAGGCAGTTCTATTTCCAGTTTTTTAAGGAATCTCCACACTGTTCTCCATAGTGGCTGTACTAGTTTGCATTCCCACCAACAGTGTAAGAGGGTTCCCTTTTCTCCACACCCTCTCCAGCATTTATTATTTGTAGACTTTTGGATCGCAGCCATTCTGACTGGTGTGAAATGGTACCTCATAGTGGTTTTGATTTGCATTTCTCTGATAATGAGTGATGTTGAGCATCTTTTCATGTGTTTGTTAGCCATCTGTATGTCTTCTTTGGAGAAATGTCTATTTAGTTCTTTGGCCCATTTTTTGATTGGGTCATTTGTTTTTCTGGAGTTGAGCTGTAGGAGTTGCTTGTATATTTTTGAGATTAGTTGTTTGTCGGTTGCTTCATTTGCTATTATTTTCTCCCATTCTGAAGGCTGCCTTTTCACCTTGCTAATAGTTTCCTTTGAGGTGCAGAAGCTTTTAAGTTTAATTAGGTCCCATTTGTTTATTTTTGCTTTTATTTGCAATATTCTGGGAGGTGGGTCATAGAGGATCCTGCTGTGATGTATGTCAGAGAGTGTTTTGCCTATGTTCTCCTCTCGGAGTTTTATAGTTTCTGGTCTTACTTTTAGATCTTTAATCCATTTTGAGTTTATTTTTGTGTATGGTGTTAGAAAGTGGTCTAGTTTCATTCTTTTACAAGTGGTTGACCAGATTTCCCAGCACCACTTGTTAAAGAGATTGTCTTTAATCCATTGTATATTCTTGCCTCCTTTGTCAAAGATAAGGTGTCCATATGTGTGTGGATTTATCTCTGGGCTTTCTATTTTATTCCATTGATCAATATTTCTGTCTTTGTGCCAGTACCATACTGTCTTGATGACTGTGGCTTTGTAGTAGAGCCTGAAGTCAGGTAGGTTGATTCCTCCAGTTCCATTCTTCTTTCTCAAGATCGCTTTGGCTATTCGAGGTTTTTTGTACTTTCATACAAATTGTGAAATTATATATATATATATATATATATATTTAAATATTTAAAAGTTATAAATCAATCAAACAAAACTGTCAAGTATACCTATGTAACTATTAAAGCCTGGCAGACTGGGATTTTGGACACTGAGCTCCAAGCCAGAAGGCAGGACAGCAGAGGGAGGGGCTGACCCCAGCCCCCGGCCCTCCCCCTGCTCTTCCCACCTCTGGCTCTGACCCTTTTTGTGCCCTGAGGAATCTGCTGCTCAAGCAAGAGCGCCCCCAGCCTTCAAGTCCAAGCTTAGGCCACCCTCTTCCCACCCATAAACAGCTGTATCTTGACCACCTGTTGGGCTGGGACATGGGCACCGGGAAGGAGACCTGCAGTGGCACTGGGAGCAGGGATGCTAGGGTCCAGGTGCTCAGAGCATGGCCTGGAGGGGCGGGGCTCCAGGTGGCCCACACCCTTGTCCTCTCTGGCTGCCTGTACCTGGTGGCAGGGGTGGGGGGTGGGTGGGGGTATGGAGTGCAACCACGGGATGACCAGAGCAGGGCCTCTAAACCAGTGCTTCTCTAACTGTACTGTGACCAGGACTCACCTGAGATCTGGAGATTCTGAATCAGTGGGTCTCGGGTATAGACAAGATTCCATGTTTTAGCGCCCCCCCAGGCCAGTCGATGCTGCTGGTCCACAGGCCACACTTAGAACAGCAGGGCTCTGGGGCAGGGTGGGCAGAGTTTTCCTGTAGAGGACCAAGAAGCACATTCCCAGGCTTTGAGGGCCTTATGGTTTCTGCTCAGAAAAACATCTACATCTGCTTCACTGACTACGCTAAAGCCTTTGACTCCACAGATCACAACAAACTGGAAAACTTAAAAAGACAGGCATCCCAGACCACCTTACCTGTCTCCTGAGAAATCTGTATGCGGGTGGAGAAGCAACAGTTAGAACTGGACATGGAACAACCGCCTGGGTCAAAATTGGGAATGGAGTATGACCTGCATATTGTCACCCTGCTTATTTAACTTATATGAAAAAAAAGTATGTATATGTATAACTGAATCACTCCTGTAGAACATAAATTACCACAACATTGTAAATCAATGATACTTAATTTTTAAAGAAACAAGAAAAAAAAAAAGGGGTGTCAGTAGGTTCACTATTAATAATATTTACTCTGGTTACTTGCTTAGCCAGGTGTTTGCCAGATATTTCTACTTTGAAAATATAATTCTTTCCTAAAGAATTAATTTGAGAAGATACTTGGAGTCCATGAAAATGCTGTCTACCCCAACCCCCAAAATTTCACTGTACATTCAGACAATGATGAATTTTGTCTGATTTATTTATGACAAGGATGGCTGCTACTTTTCTGTCAATCTGTCTACATTTGTGAATTGACCTTCTACTGCAAAAAAGGGCTTTCCCTTCCTACTATCTATTTTATGTCTTATAGAAATCAGTATAAACTCATGGATTTTAAAAATGTTTAGTGTTTTAAAATGTACGGTTTAAAAGCCATCAGTCCTCTGTTTATCATTATTTACTTATGACATTTCTAATGTGAGATAAACTCCATCTCAGAGACTCATTTTTTTGTCTGGGTAGTCTGCAAAATTTAATTTTAAAAATGTTTTTCATGTAATGTCCTCCAGAATTAAATATGATAAGCTTTTGGATCAAACAGTGTTTTGGAATACCCAAGGCTTCCACCTATTGGGATGGATACTTGTGAGCATGGTTGTTGAGTAAAAGAGTGAATTTAGTCAGAACCATCCAATATGAACTTCTTGTAGAACATTCCTAGTGTGTCTAAGTCTTAACCTTGGTTCTTCTTTAAAAAAAAAAATCACACAATCCCAGTTTGACTCCTAAGGCAAGTCAGATGGACCCGGAGTACAAATGGAGGTTTCACAGGGCTGGGGCATGCAATTCCTACTAGTAGTGTTATTTTTTAGGTCTAAATTCAAATAAATATATATTTCTCCCTGTTTTCAACATACATTGCTGTTTTAGTTTTTGGGGAAAAAAAAAAAAAGAGACACTTTTGTTAGAACATTAGGTTTAAAAAACAAAAACTCAGTTAATTCATACTCCTTCTGCTTTTAAAGGAAAATTAATAGTTTACACTTAAAACCTTGTGTTTTAAAAATCTCTGAAGGTTTAAAAGTAGTCTGTTCTATTTCCAAGGACCTTCTTCAACCTTAGGACCATGCTGTTGATTCAAGAATAGAATCAGTAAAAGTACATGCAGAGTATTTAGACTTTAAACAAAACCTTTACACTTAAACAGAATTTTACTTATTTCTCACTTTTTAATGCTTTTAAAAATCTGATCACGTGGACCACAGCCTTGTCTATCTCAACGAAATGAAGCCATGCCTTGTGGGGCCACCCAATGGATGGGTCATGGTGGAGAGGTCTGACAGAATATGGTCCACTGGAGAAGGGAATGGCAAACTACTGCAGTATTCTTGCCTTGAGAACTCCAAAACAGTATGAAAAGGGAAAAATATAGGACACTGAAAGATGAACTCCCCAGGTCGGTAGGTGCCCAATGTGCTACTGGAAATTAGTGGAGAAATAACTCCAGAAAGAATGAAGGGATGGAGTTAAAGCAAAAAACAAAACAAAACAAAACATCCAGTTGTGTATGGGACTGGTGGTAGAAGCAAGGTCTGATGCTGTAAAGAGTAATATTGCATAGGAACCTGGAATGTTAGGTCCATAAATCAAGGCAAATTGGAAGTGGTCAAGCAGGAGATGCAAGAGTGACCATCATACATTCTAGGAATCAGCGAACTAAAATGGACTGGAATGGGTGAATTTAACTCAGATGACCATTATATCTACTACTGCAGGCAGGAATCCCTTAGAAGAAATGGAGTAGCCATCATGGTCAACAAAACAATCTGAAATGCAGTACTTGGATGCAATCGCAAAAACAACAGAATCATCTCTGTTCATTTCCAAGGCAAACCATTCAATATCACAGTAATCCAAGTTTATGCTCCGACCAGTAACAATGAAGAAGCTGAAGTTGATTGGTTTTATGAAGACCTACAAGACCTTTTAGAACTAACACTCAAAAAAATCTGTCCTCTTCCTTACAGGGGACTGGAATGCAAAAGTAGGAAGTCAAGAAACACCTGGAGTAACAGGCAGATTTGGCCTTGGAGTACAGAATGAAGCAGGGCAAAGGCTAATAGAGTTTTGCCAAGAGAACTCACTGGTCATAGAACACACCCTCTTCCAACAACAAAAGAGAAGATTCCACACATGGACATCACCAGATGGTCAACACAGAAAACTGATTATATCCTTTGCAGCCAAAGATGGAGAAGCTCTATATAGTCAGCAAAATCAAGACTGGGAGCTGACTGTGGCTCCTTATTGCCAAATTCAGACTTAAAATGAAGAAAGTGGGGAAAACCACTAGATCATTCAGGTATGACCTAAATC